>NC_092260.1:2562974-2642974 GCF_036320965.1 Panulirus ornatus
CGCGTTTGCGAGGTAGCGCAAGGAAACAGACGAAAGAAATGGCCCAACCCCCCCCATACACATGTATATACATACGTCCACACACGCAAATATACATACCTACACAGCTTTCCATGGCTTACCCCAGACGCTTCACATGCCTTGATTCAATCCACTGACAGCACGTCAACCCCGGTATACCACATCGCTCCAATTCACTCTATTCCTTGCCCTCCTTTCAACCTCCTGCATGTTCAGGCCCCGATCACACAAAATCTTTTTCACTCCATCTTTCCACCTCCAATTTGGTCTCCCTCTTCTCCTTGTTCCCTCCACCTCCGACACATATATCCTCTTGGTCAATCTTTCCTCACTCATCCTCTCCATGTGCCCAAACCACTTCAAAAAACTCTCTTCTGCTCTCTCAACCACGCTCTTTTTATTTCCACACATCTCTCTTACCCTTACGTTACTCACTCGATCAAACCACCTCACACCACACATTGTCCTCAAACATCTCATTTCCAGCACATCCATCCTCCTGCGCACAACTCTATCCATAGCCAACGCCTCGCAACCATACAACATTGTTGGAACCACTATTCCTTCTAACATACCCATTTTTGCTTTCCGAGATAATGTTCTCGACTTCCACACATTCTTCAAGGCTCCCAGGATTTCGCCCCCTCCCCCACCCTATGATCCACTTCCGCTTCAATGGTTCCATCCGCTGCCAGATCCACTCCCAGATATCTAAAACACTTTACTTCCTCCAGTTTTTCTCCATTCAAACTTACCTCCCAATTGACTTGACCCTCAACCCTACTGTACCTAATTACCTTGCTCTTATTCACATTTACTCTTAACTTTCTTCTTTCACACACTTTACCAAACTCAGTCACCAGCTTCTGCAGTTTCTCACATGAATCAGCCACCAGCGCTGTATCATCAGCGAACAACAACTGACTCACTTCCCAAGCTCTCTCATCCCCAACAGACTTCATACTTTCAATGACCAAAGATCAACCAATGAAAAAGGTAATATATATATATATATATATATATATATATATATATATATATATATATATATATATATATATATATATTCTTATTTATTTATTTTGCTTTGTCGCTGTCTCCTGCGTTAGCAAGGTAGTGCAAGAAAACAGACGAAAGAATGGCCCAACCCGCCCACATACACGTGTATATACATACACGTCCACACACGCAAATATACATACCTATACATCTCAATGTACACATATATATACACACACAGACACATACATATATACACATGTACATAATTCATAGTCTGCCTATATTTATTCCCATCGCCACCTCGCCACACATGGAATAACAGCCCCCTCCCCCCTCATGTGTGCGAGGTAGCACTAGGAAAAGACAACAAAGGCCCCATTCGTTCACACTCAGTCTCTAGCTGTCATGTAATAATGCCCCGAAACCACAGCTCCCTTTCCACATCCAGGCCCCACAGAACTTTCCATGGTTTACCCCAGACGCTTCACATGCCCTGGTTCAATCCATTGATGGCACGTCGACCCCGGTATACCACATCGTTCCAATTCACTCTATTCCTTGCACGTCTCTCACCCTCCTGCATGTTAAGGCCCCAATCACTCAAAATCTTTTTCACTCCATCTTTCCACCCCCAGTTTGGTCTCCCACTTCTCCTCGTTCCCTCCACCTCCGACACATATATCCGCTTGGTTAATCTTTCCTCACTCATTCTCTCCATGTGACCAAACCATTTCAAACACCCTCTTCTGCTCTCTCAACCACATTCTTTTTAATTCCAGACATCTCTCTTACCCTTACATTACTTACTCGATCAAACCACCTCACACCACATATTGTCCTCAAGCATCTCATTTCCAGCACATCCACCCTCCTGCTCACAACTCTATCCATAGCCCACACCTCGCAACCATACAACATTGTTGGAACCACTATTCCTTCAAACATACCCATTTTTGCTTTCCGAGATAATGTTCTCGACTTCCAAACATTCTTCAAGGCTCCCAGAATTTTCGCCCCCTCCCCCACCCTATGATTCACTTCCGCTTCCATGGTTCCATCTGCTGCCAGATCCACTCCCAGATATCTAAAACACTTTACTTCCTCCAGTTTTTCTCCATTCAAACTTACCTCCCAATTGATTTGACCCTCAACCCTACTGTACCTAATAACCTTGCTCTTATTCACATTTACTCTCAACTTTCTTCTTTCACACACTTACTAAACTCAGTCACCAGCTTCTGCAGTTTCTCAAATGAATCAGCCACCAGCACTGTATCATCAGCAAACAACAACTGACTCACTTCCCAAGCTCTCTCATCCACAACAGACTGCATACTTGCCCCTCTTTCCAAAACTCTTGCATTCACCTCCCTAACAACCCCATCTATAAACAAATTAAACAACCATGGAGACATCACACAACCCTGCCGCAAACCTACATTCACTGAGAACCAATCACTTTCCTCTCTTCCTACACGTACACATGCCTTACATTCTCGATAAAAACTTTTCACTGCTTCTAACAACTTGCCTCCCACACCATATATTCTTAATACCTTCCACAGAGCATCTCTATCAACTCTATCATATGCCTTCTCCAGATCTATAAATGCTACATACAATTCCATTTGCCTTTCTAAGTATTTCTCACTTACATTCTTCAAAGCAAACACCTGATCCACACATCCTCTACCACTTTTGAAACCACACTGTTCTTCCCCAATCTGATGCTCTGTACATGCCTTCACCCTCTCAATCAATACCCTCCCATATAATTACCAGGAATACTCAACAAACTTGTACCTCTGTAATTTGAGCACTCACTCTTATCCCCTTTGCCTTTGTACAATGGCACTATGCATGCATTCCGCCAATCCTTTATAATAGATAGATTAAAAACTACAAGGGGAACTTCTGAAATACACAAAATACTACAATGGCATACCTAATATTCAGTCCTTGGTCCTTGCCATGCTCATCCACAAACTTGAAGTTTTCTAATGTTCTCAGATCATAGATGTGTTCTCGAGCGGATGTGACCACCCTCTCTGAACCATTACGAACTAAGTAACTAAGAAGCAACAGAGACTTGTATGTGCGTCGCCAGGCATTACGGTTGTCTTGCAACATGCGTTTCCAGAGCATACCCATAACTTCAGGAAACTGTTCATAATAAAATGTTGACTGTGCTAGTTCTTGCATCTGGGGGCCTAGAAAGAAATACATGATATAAGAACAGAGGATAAAAAATCAATTTCAGGTGTGAGGGATTTCTTTATGTACTCAAAAACATCTACAGCATAAGCAAATACTTACGACCTGGTTTGATAAGTACCAGTCTCTCAATGAAACAAAGCCAAGCAAATCAACAGGGTGTTCATTTCTTCCTCAACCAACCGTAACCTTGCAACTACTCACACCAAGGCAAGAATAATCCATCTATCAAACTACATACTTATCCATCTTCAAATCATCATCATTACACCACTCTAAATTTATTAGGTAGGCTCAAGTACATAAAGCTTTCACAACATTAACAAGGATCCTTAAACTGTGCCCCTTCCCCCAAGAAAAAGTGAAAAATGCACTTCTAAACATTAAAATAAAGGTACTCCTTTATTAGTTGGCTGGGAACACCGTTTTCATTTATATCATCTTTGTACACATAATGTCCCCCTTGCATTCGATACCTGATCATTTCTTTAACATCTGAAATATCCCTAGCCCTAGCCAAATCTCTCACTACATGGTGCAGTCCTATTTGGTAAGTCATCAGCAATGGAGTCACTTATCTAAATATGAGTTTAGAACAGCTGATATGTAGATGTGAATGCATTGCAAAGCAAAGTTACATCTAACAAATATGCATCAGAAAGTGATATACTTACAACTGAAGGATCTGAGGTGGAAATAAGAAAAAATCAAAGTATTTCTAAATCATATAAAAACGAATCATATTTCAAGATAAAGCAATCACCGAGTCATTCAAAATATATGATGGAAACACTACATGGGAAACTTGTGAAATACACAGAAAACTACCAAATATCCAATCCTTGGCCCTTACCATGCTCATCCACAGAGAGATACTTACAAGGCAAATTAATAGACAACCCTATCCCCTACATGATAACACACCTAGCTGAAGGCAACAAACTAACACCCTATTTATTCAAACTCAATTATACAAGTCCATTCAAATTAACATTTTAGCAACTAAAATAGTTGGGTTGACACTTACAACTTCCAAAGTATTATCATTATTATCATTCTTTACATCTAAATTTATTATGCTTTGTCACTGTCCCCAGCATTAGCAAGGTAGCACAAGGAAACAGACGAAAGAATGGCCCAGCCCACCCACATACACATGTATATACATACATGTCCACACATGCACATATACATACCTATACATTTCAACATATACATATATATATATATATATATATATATATATATATATATATATATTCTTTTTTTTTTTTGCCGGTCTCCCGCGTTTGCGAGGTAGCGCAAGGAAACAGACGAAGGAAATGGCCCAACCCACCCCCATACACATGTATATACATACGTCCACACACGCAAATATACATACCTACACAGCTTTCCATGGTTTACCCCAGACGCTTCACATGCCCTGATTCAATCCACTGACAGCACGTCAACCCTAGTATACCACATCGATCCAATTCACTCTATTCCTTGCCCTCCTTTCACCCTCCTGCATGTTCAGGCCCCGATCACACAAAATCTTTTTCACTCCATCTTTCCACCTCCAATTTGGTCTACCACTTCTCGTTCCCTCCACCTCCGACACATATATCCTCTTGGTCAATCTTTCCTCACTCATTCTCTCCATGTGCCCAAGCCATTTCAAAACACCCTCTTCTACTCTCTCAACCACGCTCTTTTTATTTCCACACATCTCTCTTACCCTTACGCTACTTACTCGATCAAACCACCTTACACCACACATTGTCCTCAAACATCTCATTTCCAGCACATCTATCCTCCTGCGCACAACTCTATCCATAGCCCACGCCTCGCAACCATACAACATTGTTGGAACCACTATTCCTTCAAACATACCCATTTTTGCTTTCCGAGATAATGTTCTCGACTTCCACACATTCTTCAAGGCTCCCAGGATTTTCGCCCCCTCCCCCACCCTATGATCCACTTCCGCTTCCATGATTCCATCCGCTGCCAGATCCACTCCCAGATATCTAAAACACTTTACTTGCTCCAGTTTTTCTCCATTCAAACTTACCTCCCAATTGACTTGACCCTCAACAATCATTAAATTTTAGGGAGAATAAAAAGATGTTCTGGAAGGAGGTAAATAAAGTGCGTAAGACAAGGGAACAAATGGGAACTTCAGTGAAGGGCGCAAATGGGGAGGTGATAACAAGTAGTGGTGATGTGAGAAGGAGATGGAGTGAGTATTTTGAAGGTTTGTTGAATGTGTTTGATGATAGAGTGGCAGATATAGGGTGTTTTGGTCGAGGTGGTGTGCAAAGTGAGAGGGTTAGGGAAAATGATTTGGTAAACAGAGAAGAGGTAGTAAAAGCTTTGCGGAAGATGAAAGCCGGCAAGGCAGCAGGTTTGCATGGTATTGCAGTGGAATTTATTAAAAAAGGGGGTGACTGTATTGTTGACTGGTTGGTAAGGTTATTTAATGTATGTATGACTCATGGTGAGGTGCCTGAGGATTGGCGGAATGCGTGCATAGTGCCATTGTACAAAGGCAAAGGGGATAAGAGTGAGTGCTCAAATTACAGAGGTATAAGTTTGTTGAGTATTCCTGGTAAAGTATATGGGAGGCTATTGATTGAGAGGGTGAAGGCATGTACAGAGCATCAGATTGGGGAAGAGCAGTGTGGTTTCAGAAGTGGTAGAGGATGTGTGGATCAGGTGTTTGCTTTGAAGAATGTATGTGAGAAATACTTAGAAAAGCAAATGGATTTGTATGTAGCATTTATGGATCTGGAGAAGGCATATGATAGAGTTGATAGAGATGCTCTGTGGAAGGTATTAAGAATATATGGTGTGGGAGGAAAGTTGTTAGAAGCAGTGAAAAGTTTTTATCGAGGATGTAAGGCATGTGTACGTGTAGGAAGAGAGGAAAGTGATTGGTTCTCAGTGAATGTAGGTTTGCGGCAGGGGTGTGTGATGTCTCCATGGTTGTTTAATTTGTTTATGGATGGGGTTGTTAGGGAGGTGAATGCAAGAGTTTTGGAAAGAGGGGCAAGTATGAAGTCTGTTGGGGATGAGAGAGCTTGGGAAGTGAGTCAGTTGTTGTTCGCTGGTGATACAGAGCTGGTGGCTGATTCATGTGAGAAAGTGCAGAAGCTGGTGACTGAGTTTGGTAAAGTGTGTGAAAGAAGAAAGTTAAGAGTAAATGTGAATAAGAGCAAGGTTATTAGGTACAGTAGGGTTGAGGGTCAAGTCAATTGGGAGGTGAGTTTGAATGGAGAAAAACTGGAGGAAGTGAAGTGTTTTAGATATCTGGGAGTGGATCTGGCAGCGGATGGAATCATGGAAGCAGAAGTGGATCATAGGGTGGGGGAGGGGGCGAAAATTCTGGGAGCCTTGAAGAATGTGTGGAAGTCGAGAACATTATCTTGGAAAGCAAAAATGGGTATGTTTGAAGGAATAGTGGTTCCAACAATGTTGTATGGTTGCGAGGCGTGGGCTATGGATAGAGTTGTGCGCAGGAGGATGGATGTGCTGGAAATGAGATGTTTGAGGACAATATGTGGTGTGAGGTGGTTTGATCGAGTAAGTAACGTAAGGGTAAGAGAGATGTGTGGAAATAAAAAGAGCGTGGTTGAGAGAGCAGAAGAGGGTGTTTTGAAATGGTTCAGGCACATGGAGAGAATGAGTGAGGAAAGATTGACCAAGAGAATATATGTGTCGGAGGTGGAGGGAACGAGGAGAAGAGGGAGACCAAATTGGAGGTGGAAAGATGGAGTGAAAAAGATTTTGTGTGATCGGGGCCTGAACATGCAGGAAGGTGAAAGGAGGGCAAGGAATAGAGTGATTTGGAGCGATGTGGTATACCGGGGTTGACGTGCTGTCAGTGGATTGAATCAAGGCATGTGAAGTGTCTGGGGTAAACCATGGAAAGCTGTGTAGGTATGTATATTTGCGTGTGTGGACGTATGTATATACATGTGTATGGGGGTGGGTTGGGCCATTTCTTTCGTCTGTTTCCTTGCGCTACTTCGCAAACGCGGGAGACAGCGACAAAAAAAAAAAAAAAATATATATATACATATATATATATACATACACATACATACGCACATATACACACACACACACACACATATACATATATATACATATGAAAAATGTAAGAAATATATATATACATACACACACATATACATATATACATATGTACATAATTCATATTTGCTGCCTTTATTCATTCCCATCGTAACCCACCACACATGAAATGACAGCCCCCTCCTCCCGCATACGCGCAAGATAGCGTTAGGAAAAGACAACAAAGGCCAAATTCGTTCACACTCAGTCTCTAGCTCTCATGTATAATGCACCGAAACCACAGCTCTCTTTCCACATCCAGGTCCTATTAAACTTTTCATGGTTTACCCCAGACGCTTCACATACCCTGGTTCAGTCCATTGACAGCACGTCAACCCCAGTATACCATATCGTTCCAATTCACTCTATTCCTTGCATGCCTTTCACCCTACTGCAAGCTCAGGCCCCAATCGCTCAAAATCTTTTTCACTTCATCATTCCCCCTCCAATTTGGTCTCCCACTTCTCCTTGTTCCCTCCACCTCTGACACATATATCCTCATATTCTTATTATATTATATATTATTTATATTATACTTTGTCGCTGTCTCCCGCGTTAGCGAGGAAGCGCAAGGAAAAAGATGAAAGAATGGCCTAACCCACCCACAGACACATGTATATACACAGAAGTCCACATATGCACATATACATACCTATACATCTCAATGCATACACCCCGCCACACATGAAAAGACAACCCCCTCTCCCCGCATGTGCCCGAGGTAGCGCTAGGAAAATACACAAAAGGCCACATTCATTCACACTCAGTCTCTAGCTGTCATGTATAATGCATCAAACCACAGCTCCCTTTCCATATGATGGCCCAACAAAACATTCCATGGTTTATCCCAGATGCTTCACATGCCCTGGTTCGATCCATTGACAGCACATCAACCCCGGTATACCAAATCCTTCCAATTCACTCTGTTCCTTGCATGCCTTACACCCTCCTGCATGTTCAGGCCCCGATCACTCAAAATCTTTTTCACTCCATCTTTCCACCCCCAATTTGGTCTCCAACTTCTCGTTCCCTCCACCTCTGACACATATATCCTCTTGGTCAAGCTTTCCTCACTCATTCTCTCCATGTGACCAAACCATTTCAAAACACCCTCTTCTGCTCTCTCAACCACACTCTTTTTATTACCACACATCTCTCTTACCCTTTCATTACTTACCCAATCAAACCACCTCACACCACATACTGTCCTCAAACATTTTCATTTCCAGCACATCCACCTTCATCCTCACAACACTATCTATAGCCCATGCCTCGAAGCCATATAACATTGTTGGAACCACTACTCCTTAAAACATACCCATTTGTGCTTTCCGAGATAACGTTCTCGCCTTCCATACATTTTTCAACGCTCCCAGAACTTTCGCCCCCTCACTAACTCACTTCCGCTTCCATGGTTCCATAAGCTGCCAAATCCACTCCCAGATATCTAAAACACTTCACTTCCTCCAGTTTTTCTCCATTCAAACTTACTTCCCAATTGATTTGACCCTCAACCCTACTGTACCTAATAACCTTGCTCTTATTCATATTTACTCTCAGCTTTCTTCTCTCACACACTTTACCAAACTCAGTCACCAGCTTCTGCAGTTTCTCACATGAATCAGCCACCAGTGCTGTATTATCAGTGAACAACAACTGACTCACTTCCCAGGCTCTCTCATCCACAACAGACTGCATACATGCCCCTCCTTCCAAAACTCTTGCATTCACCTTCCTAACAACACCATCCATAAACAAATTAAACAACCATGGAGACATCATGCACCCTTGCCACAAACTAACATTCACTGAGAACCAATCATTTTCCTGTCGTCTTACACGTACACATGCATTACATCCTCGATAAAAACTTTTCACTACTTCTAACAACTTGCCTCCCACACCATATATTCTTAATACCTTCCACAGAGCATCTCTATCAACTCTATCATATGCCTTCTCCAGATCCATAAATGCTACATACAAATCCATTTGTTTTTCTAAGTATTTCTCACATACATTCTTCAAAGCAAACACCTGATCCACACATCCTCTACCACTTCTCAAACCACACTGCTCTTCCCCAATCTGATGCTCTGTACATGCCTTCACCCTCTCAATCAATACCCTCCCATATAATTTACCAGGAATACTCAACAAACTTATACCTCTGTAATTTGAGCACTCACCTTTATCCCCTTTGCCTTTGTACAATGGCATTACGCATTCCGCCAATCCTCAGGCACCTCACCATGAGTCATACATACATTATATAACCTTATCAACCAGTCAACAATACAGTCACCCCTTCTTTTAATAAATTCCACTGCAATACCATCTAAACTGGCTGTCTTGCTGGCTTTCATCTTCCGCAAAGCTTTTACTACCTCTTCTCTGTTTACCAAATCATTCTCCCTAACCCTCTCACTTTGCACACCACCTCAACCAATACACCTTATATCTGCCACTCTATCATCTAACACATTCAACAAACCTTCAAAATACTCACTCCATCTTCTCACATCACCACTACTTGTTATCACCTCCCCATTAGCCCCCTTCACTGATGTTCCCATTTGTTCCCTTATCTTATGCACTTTATTTACCTCCTTCCAAAACATCTTTTTAATCTCTCTAAAATCTAATGATACTCCCTCACCCTAACTCTCATTTGCCCTCTTTTTCACCTCTTGCACCTTTCTCTTGACCTCCTGCCTCTTTCTTTTATACATCTCCCACTCATTTGCATCTTTTCCTTGCAGAAATTGTCTGAATGCCTCTCTCTTCTCTTTCACTAATAATCATACTTCTTCATCCCACCACTCACTACCCTTTCTAATCTGCCCACCTCCCACGCTTCTCATGCCACAAGCATCTTTTACACAAGCTATCACTGCTTCCCTAAATACATCCCATTCCTCCCCCACACCCCTTACGTCCTTTGTTCTCACCCTTTTCCATTCTGTACTTAGTCTTTCCTGGTACTTCCCCACACAAGTCTCCTTCCCAAGCTCATTTACTCTCCCCACTCTCTTCACCCCAACATTCTCTCTTCTTTTCTGAAAACCTCTACAAATCTTCACCTTCGCCTCCACAAGATAATGATCAGACATCCCTCCAGTTGCACCTCTCAGCACATTAACATTCAAAAGTCTCTCTTTCGCGTGCCTATCAATTACCATGTAATCCAATAACACTCTCTGGCCATTTCTCCTACTTACATAGGTATACTTATGTATATCTCTCCTGCATTAGCGAGGCAGCGCAAGGAAACAGACGAAAAATTGGCCCAACCCACCCACATACACATGTATATACACAAACACCAGCACACACATATATATACCTACATCCATTTCAATGTATATGTACATATACAGGTACACCACCAATCAGCACTCTTGGTTCCAAAGCCTCGCTGAATCAACCAATTTACCGGATCAATCGTGGTCACGTAATAATAATTCATCAACACACCCCTAACCCACTAATTATACGTCTCCCATTTGTCTAAAGTATTCCATGGACTGCTAGAAATCTAAATTAAACAGATATTAGATGTAAATCAAATGACTAAGTGAAATACATTATACACCTGCTCAGGACTGAGGTGCTCATCAGCTACAAGTTTCACAAATTCGTCCACATACTTGGCAGCTCCTTCATGGTTTGCAGACCGCTTTTCTCCGCACACTTTATTCATGGAAATTCCATGATGCTTCTTGAATCTTGGAAGCCATCCTTCACTATAGTCACACTCATGTTGTAATCTAAGTTCTTTATGGAACAATTTACCATAGTTCATTATCATGCTACCTGACAAGTCCACTCCATCACTCTGACGCTGTTAAAACCATTCCATCATCACTCGATTGTGCTCAGTAACTCTTACCATTTTTCATAATTTTTCTATTCGTCATTTGCTTCTTGGAATTGCTGTCTGCATAGAATTTCAATATTTTCTCCCTTTGCTTCTTTATATCATAAACAGTTGATGAACCAATATTATAGATGTCACACAGCTTACGCACTGAAACACCATGGTCCATCTTTTTTGACAGTTTTACTTTATCTTGGATCGATATGGAATGGTGTTTATGTTTGACACCACAACTGACACTCTCATATGTCTTAGAAACCATAACCAGGGTTAAATTTAAGCAAAATAAGCTAAGAATCTCACAGAAGTGTGGCATCACCACCAACAAGTGCAGTGTAAAGAATCTAAATAAGCGCGCCCTACACACAATGCCATCTATGGATGCCCAGTAAACTAGTTTAGTGGCCCAGTAATTTCAAGTTCCCTCATGTAATTTTGTCCAGAGTAAAGGAGGCGTGCCCGTACATACACATGTACATATTCATACTTGCTGCCTTCGTCCATTCCCATTGCCACACATGAAATGGCACACCCATCCCACCACACATGCACAAGGTAGTGCTAAGAAAAGATAACAAAGGCCACATTCATTCACTTTCAGTCTCTAGCTGTCATGTGTAATGCACCGAAACCACAGCTCCCTTTCCATATCCAGGCCCCACAAAATTTTCCATGGTTTACCCCAGACCCTTCACGTGCCCTGGTTCAATCCAATGACAGCACGTCGACCCCGGTATACTACACCAATCCAATTCACTCTATTCCTTGCAAGCCTTTCACCCTACTGTATGTTCAGGCCCCGATTGCTCAAAATCTTTTTCACTCCATCCTTCACCTACAATTTGGTCTCCCACTTCTCCTCGTTCCCTCCACCTCTGACACATATATCCTCTTTGTCAATCTTTCTTCACTCTTTCTCTTCGTGCAACCAAACTATTTCAATACACCCTCTTCTGCTCTCAACCACACTCTTTTTATTACCACACATCTCACTTACCCTTTCATTACTCATATCAAACCAACTCAGACCACATAGTGTCCTCAAACATTTCATTTCCAACACATCCACCCTCCTCCGCACAACCCTGTCTATAATCCATGCCTTGCAACTATATAACATTGTCGGAATCCCTATTCCTTCAAACATAACCATTTTTGCTCTCCGAGATAACATTCATGCCTTCCACACATTCTTCAACACTCCCAGAACCTTCGTCCCCTCCCCCACCCTGTGACTGACTTCCACTACCATGGTTCCATCCCTGGAGATAGGGGAGAAAGAATACTTCCCAAACATTCCCTGCATGTCATAGAAGGCAACTAAAGGGGATGGGAGCGGGGGATAAGAAACCCTCCCCCTTTGTATTTCAACTTTCTAAAAGGGGAAACAGAAGGAGTCATGCAGGAGTGCTCATCCTCCTCAAAGGCTTAGATTGGGGTGATTAAATGTGTGTGGATGTAACAAATATGAGAAAAAAGAAGAGATAGGTAGTATGTTTCAGAAAGGAACCTAGATGTCTGAGCTGAGTGAAACGAATCTCAAAAGTAAATGGGAACAGTGGTTTGGGAATGTCTTAGGAGTAAAGTCAGGGGTTGGTGAGAGGACAAGAGCAAAGGAAGAAGTAGCACTAAACCTGAAACATGAGCTGTGGGAGTATGTGACAGAGTGTAAGAAAGCAAAATCTGGATTCATATGGGTAAAACTGAAAGTGGATGGAGAGAGATGGGTGATTATTGGTGCCTATGCACTTGGGCAAGAGAAGAAAGATCATGAGTCAAGTGTTTGGGAGCATCTGAGTGAGTTTGAGTAGCTTTGATCCACGAGACTGGGTTATATTGATGAGTGAATAAATGCAAAGGTGAGTAATGTGGCAGTTGAGGGTATAATTGGTGTACATGGGGTGTTCAGTGCTGTAAATGTAAATGGTGAAGAGCTTGTAGAGCTGAAAAAGGACTGGTGACTGGGAATACTTGTTTAAAAAGACAGATATAAATACATATATGTATGCAAGTAGGAGAGATGGCCAAAGAGCATTCTTGGATTACAGGTTAATTGATAGGTGCGTGAAAGAGATACTTTTCAATGTCAATGTACTGAGAAGGGCAACTGGAGGGATGTCTGATCATTATCTTGTGGAAGTGAATGAGAAGATTTTCAGAAAAGAAAATAGAATGTTGGGGTGAAGAGAGTGGTAATATTAGGTGAGCTTCGAAAGCAGACTTGTGTGAGGAAGTACCTGGAAAGATTGAGTGCAGAATGGAAATAAAAGAGAGCAAATGACGTATGGGGAGTAGAGGAGGAATGGGATGTATTTAGAGAAGCAGTAATGGCTTGCGCAAAAGACGTCTGTGGCATGAGAAAGGTGGGAGGTAGGAAGACTAGAATGTGGTGGGATGAAGTAAGATTATTAGTGAAAGAGAAGAGAGAGATATTTGGACAATTTTACAGGGAAATAGTGCAAAAGACTGGATAAAAGAAAGAGGTCAAGAGAAAGGTGCAAGAGGTGAAAAAGAGGGCAAATGAGAGTTGGGCTAATAGAGTATCATTAAATTTTAGGGAGAATAAAAAGATGCTTTGGAAGGTGCAAGACAAGAGAACAAATGGGAACATCGGTGAAGGGGGATAATGGAGAGGTAATAACAAGTAAAGGTGAAGTGAAAGGGAGGTGGAGTGAGTATTTTCAAGGTCTGTTGAATGTGTTTGATGATAAAGCGGCAAATATAGGGTGTTTTGGTCGAGGTGGTGTGTGAAGTGAGAGAGTCAATGAGATTGGTTTGGTAAACAGAGAAGAGGTATTGAAAGCTTTGTGAAAGATGAAAGCCGGCGAGGCGGCAGGCTTGGATGGTTTTGCAGTGGAATATATTAAAAGAAGGGTGACTGTGCTGTTGATTGGTTGATGAGGATACTCAGTGTATGTATGGTTCATGGTGAAGTGCCTGAGGATTGGCAGAATACATGCATAGTGCCACTGTACAAAAGCAAAGGGGATAAGAGTGAGTGTTCAAATTACAGAAGGATAAGTTTTTAAGTATTCCTGGGAAATTATATGGGAAGATATTGATAAAGAGGATAAAGGCATGTACAGACCAAAAGATTCGGGAAGAGCAGTGTGGTTTCAGAAGTGGTAGAGGATGTGTGGATCAGGTGTTTGCTTTGAAGACTGTATGAGAGAAATACTTAGAAAAACAAATGGATTTGCATGTATCATTTATGGATATGGAGACGGCATATGATAAGAGTTGATAGAGATGCTCTGTGGAAGGTATTAAGAGTATATGGTGTGGAAGGTAAGTTTTCATCAAGGATGTAAGGCATGTGTACGAGTAGGAAGAGAGGAAAGTGATTGGTTCCCAGTGAATGTCGATTTGCTGCAGGGGTGCGTGATGTCTCCATGGTTGTTTAATATGTTTATGGAGGGGGTTCTTACAGAGGTGAATACAAGAGTTTTGGAGAGAGGGGCAAGTCTGCTGTCTGTTGTGGATGAGAGGGCTTGGGAAGTGAGTTAGTTCTTGTTCGTTGACAATACAGCACTGGTGGCAGATTCGGGTGAGAAACTGCAGAAGTTGGTGACTGAGTCAATAAAGTGTCTGAAAGAAGAAAGCTGAGAGTAAATGTGAATAAGAGCAAGGTTATTAGGTTAAGTAGGGTTGAGGGACAAGTTACATAGAAGGTAAGTTACAATGGAGAAAAACTGGAGGAAGTGAAGTATTTAAATATCTCTGGGAGGATTTAGCAGCGGAGTCATGCGGGGAGTGTTCATCCTCCTCAAAGGATCAGATTGAGGAGTCTAAATGTGTGTGGATGTAACCAAGATGAGAAAAAAGGAGCGAAAAGTAGTATATTTGAGGAAAGGAAACTGGATGTTTTGGCTCTGAGTGAAATGACGCTCAAAGGTAAAGGGTAAGAGTGGTTTGGGAATGTCTTGGGAGTAAAGTCAGAGATTGGTGAGATGACATGAACAAAGGAAGGAGTAGTTGGGGGGAGTATGTGATAGAATGTAAGAAAGTAAAATTGAAAGTGGATGAAGAGAGGTCGGTGATCATTGGTAACTATGCACCTGGTCATGAGAAGAAAGATCATGAGAGGCAAGTGTTTTGGGAGCAGTTGAGTGTGTTGGCAGCTTTGATTCACGAGACCGGGTTATAGTGATGGGTGACTTGAATGCAAAGGTGAGTAATGTGGCAGTTGAGGGTATAATTGGTGTGCATGGGGTATTCAGTGTTGTAAATGGAAATGTTGAAGAGCTTGTAGGTTTGTGTGCTGAAAAAGGACTGGTGATTGGGAATACTTGGTTTAAAAAGAGAGGTATACATAAGTATACATATAAGTATGAAAGATGGTCAGGAGTGTTACTGGATTATGTGTTAACTAATAGGTGCGTGAAAGAAAGACTTTTGGATGTTAATGTACTGAGAGGGACAACTGGAGGGATGTATGATCATCATCTTGTGGAGGTGAAGGTGAAGATATGTATAGGTTTTCAGAAAAGAAGAGAGAATGATGGGATGAAGACAGTGGTGAGAGAAAGTGAGCTTGGAAAGGAGACTTGTGTCAGGAATTACCAGGAAAGATTGAGTGCAGAAAGGAAAAAGGTAAGAGCAAATGACGTAAGGGGAGTGGGTGAGGAATGGGATACATTTAGGGGAGCAGTGATGGCTTGCGCAAAAGATGCATGTGGCATAAGAAAGGTGGGAGGTGGGCAAATGAGAAAGGGTAGTGAGTGGTGGACGAAAAATTAAAACTGTTGGTGAAAGGGAAGAGAGAGGCATTTGGACGATTTTTTCAGGGAGGTAGTGCAAATGACTGAAAGATACAGAAAAAGAGGCAAGAGGTCAAGAAAAAGGTGCAAGAAGTGAAAAAGAGGGTAAATGAGAGTTGGGGTGAAAGAGTATCATTAAATTTAAAGGAAAATAAAAAGATGTTAACTTTCTAAAATGGGAAACAGAAAGAGGAGTCACGGGGGAGTGCTCATCCTCCTCCTAGGCTCAGATTGGGGTGTCTAAATGTGTATGGATGTAACCAAGATGTGAAAAAAGGAGAGATAGGTAGTATGTTTGAGCAAAGGAACCTAGATGTTTTGGCTCTGAGTGAAACGAAGCCTAAGGGTAAAGGGGAAGAGTGGTTTGGGAATGTCTTGGGAGCAAAGTATGGGGTTAGTGAGAGGACAAGAGCAAGGGAAGGAGTAGCAGTACTCCTGAAACAGGAGTTGTGGGAGAATGTGATAGAATGTAAGTAAGTAAATTCTAGATTAATATGGGTAAAACTGAAAGTTGATGGAGAGAGATGGGTGATTATTGGTGTATATGTACCTGGGCATGAGAAGAAAGATCATGAGAGGCAAGTGTTTTGGGAGCAGCTGAATGAGTGTGTTAGTGGTTTTGATGCACAAGACCGGGTTATAGTACTATAGATGGGTGATTTGAATGCAAAGGTGAGTGATATGGCAGTTGAGGGAATAATTGGTATACATGGGGTGTTCAGTGTTGTAAAAGGAAATGGTGAAGAGCTTGTAGATTTATGTGCTGAAAAAGGACTGGTGATTGGGAATACCTGGTTTAAAAAGCGAGATATACACAAGTATACGTATGTAAGTAGGAGAGATGGCCAGAGAGCGTTATTGGATAACATGTTAATTGACAGACGCGCAAAAGAGTGACTTCTGGATGTTAATGTGCTGAGAGGTGCAACTCGAGGGATGTCTGATCACTATCTTGTGGAGGCGAAGGTGAAGATTTGTATGGGTTTTCAGAAAAGAAGAGAGAGTGTTGGGGTGAAAAGGGTGGTGAGAGTAAGTGAGCTTACTTGTGTGAGGAAATACCAGGAGAGACTGAGCACAGAATGGAAAAAGGTGAGAACAAAGGAGGTAAGGGGAGTAGGGGAGGAATGGGACGTATTTAGGGAAGCAGTGATGGCTCGCGCAAAAGATGCTTGTGGCATGAGAAGCGTGGGAGGTGGGTTGATTAGAAAGGGTAGTGAGTGGTGGGATGAAGAAGTAAGATTATTAGTGAAAGAGAAGAGAGAGGCATTTGGACGATTTTTGCAGGGAAAAAATGCAATTGAGTGGGAGATGTATAAAAGAAAGAGACAGGAGGTCAAGAGAAAGGTGCAAGAGGTAAAAAAGAGGGCAAATGAGAGTTGGGGTGAGAGAGTATCATTAAATTCTAGGGAGAATAAAAAGATGTTCTGGAAGGAGGTTAATAAAGTGCGTAAGATAAGGGAACAAATGGGAACTTCAGTGAAGGGGGCTAATGGGGAGGTGATAACAAGTAGTGGTGAAGTGAGAAGGAGATGGAGTGAGTATTTTGAAGATCTGTTGAATGTGTTTGATAATAGAGTGGCAGATATAGGGTGCTTTGGTTGAGGTGGTGTGCAAAGTGAGAGGGTTAGGGAAAATGATTTGGTAAACAGAGAAGAGGTAGTAAAAGCTTTGCGAAAGATGAAAGCCGGCAAGGCAGCAGGTTTGGATGGACTTGCAGTGGAATTTGTTAAAAAAGGGGGTGACTGTATTGTTGACTGGTTGGTAAGGTTATTTAATGTATGTTTGATTCATGGTGAGGTGCCTGAAGATTGGCAGAATGCATGCATAGTGCCACTGTACAAAGGCAAAGGGGATAAGGGTGAGTGCTCAAATTACTGAGGTATAAGGGTCGAATGAGGAATGAGGAATTATCAAAAAAAACTCATCATCCATACTGTTGTTCCTAAATGATTATCATGAAATGTCATCATGATTATTTTTGCAATGTTGAGAATTCTACTCTGTAAAGTCAGACAAGGATTATGGATTCCCAAGGAAAAGCAAATCGCATGAGAGATGCTAAAAATATATCAACATTGTAAAAATGCAAATGAGTGGGAGATGTATAAAAGAAAGAAACAGGAGGTCAAGAGAAAGGTGCAAGAGGTGAAAAAGAGGGCAAATGAGAGTTGGGGCGAGAGAGTATCATTACATTTTAGGGAGAATAAAAAAATGTTCTGGAAGGAAACAGACGAAAGAATGGCACAACCCCCCACATAAGCATGTATATACATACACGTCCACACACGCAAATATACATACCTATACATCTCAATGTACACATATATATACAAACACAGACATATACATATATACACATGTACATAATTCATACTGTCTGCCTTTATTTGTTCCCATCGCCACCTCGCCACACATGGAATAACAACCCCTCCCCCTCATGTGTGCGAGGTAGCGCTAGGAAAGACACCAAAGGCCAAATTCGTTCACACTCAGTCTCTAGCTGTCATGTAATTATGCACCAAAACCACAGCTCCCTTTCCACATCCAGGCCCCACACACTTTCCATGGCTTACCGCAGACGCTTCACATGCCCTGGTTCAATCCATTGAAAGCATGTCGACCCCGTTATACCACATCGTTCCAATTCACTCTATTCCTTGCCCACCTTTCACCCTCCTGCATGTTCAGGCCCCGATCACTCAAAATCTTTTTCACTCCATCTTTCCACCTCCAATTTGGTCTACCACTTCTCCTCGTTCCCTCCACCCCTGAGACATATATCCTCTTGGTCAATCTTTCCTCACTCATTCTCTCCATGTGACCAAACCATTTCAAAACACCCTCTTCTGCTCTCTCAACCACACTCTTTTTATTTCCACACATCTCTCTTACCCTTACATTACTTACTCGATCAAACCACCTCACACCACATATTGTCCTCAAACATCTCATTTCTAGCACATCCACCCTCCTGCACACAACTCTATCCATAGCCCACGCCTCGCAACCATACAACATTGTTGGAACCACTATTCCTTCAAACATACCCATTTTTGCTTTCTGAGATAATGTTCTCGACTTCCAAACATTCTTCAAGGCTCCCAGAATTTCCGCCCCCTCCCCCACCCTATGATTCACTTCCGCTTCAATGGTTCCATCCGCTGCCAGATCCACTCCCAGATATCTAAAACACTTTACTTCCTCCAGTATTTCTCCATTCAAACTTACCTCCCAACTGACTTGACCCTCAACCCTACTGTACCTAATAACCTTGCTCTTATTCGTATTTACTCTTAACTTTCTTTTTTCACAAACTTTACCAAACTCAGTCACCAGCTTCTGCAGTTTCTCACATGAATCAGCCACCAGCGCTGTATCATCAGCGAACAACAACTGACTCGCTTTCCAAGCTCTCTCATCCACAACAGACTTCATCCTTGCCCCTCTTTCCAAAACTCTTGCATTCACCTCCATAACAACCCCATCCATAAACAAATTAAACAACCATGGAGACATCACACACCCCTGCCACAAACCTACATTCACTGAGAACCAATCACTTTCCTCTCTTCCTACACGTACACATGCCCTACATCCTCGATAAAAACTTTTCACTGCTTCCAACAACTAGCCTCCCACACCATATATTCTTAATACCTTCCACAGAGCATCTCTATCAACTCTATCATATGCCTTCTCCAGATCCATAAATGCTACATACAAATCCATTTGCTTTTCTAAGTATTTCTCACATACATTCTTCAAAGCAACCACCTGATCAACACATCCTCTACCACTTCTGAAACCACACTGCTCTTCCCCAATCTGATGCTCTGTACATGCCTTCACCCTCTCAATCAATACCCTCCCATATAATTTACCAGGAATACTCAACAAACTTATACCTCTGTAATTTGAGCACTCACTCTTATCCCCTTTGCCTTTGTACAATGGCACAATGCACGCATTCCGCCAATCCTCAGGCACCTCACCATGAGTCATACATACATTAAATAACCTTCCAACCAGTCAACAATACAGTCACCCCCTTTCTCAATAAATTCCACTGCAATACCATCCAAACCTGCTGCCTTGCCGGCTTTCATCTTCCGCAAAGCTTTTGCTACCTCTTCTCCGTTTACCAAATCATTTTCCCTAACCCTCTCACTTTGCACACCACCTCGACCAAAACACCCTATATCTGACACTCTATCATCAAACACATTCAACAAACCTTCAAAATACTCACTCCATCTCCTTCTCACATCACCACTACTTGTTATCACCACCCCGTTTGCGCCCTTCACTGAAGTTCCCATTTCCTCCTTTGTCTTACGCACTTTATCTACCTCCTTCCAGAACATCTTTTTATTCTCCCTAAAATTTAATGATACTCTCTCACCCCAATTCTCATTTGCCCTTTTTTTAACCTCTTGCACCTTTCTCTTGACCTCCTGTCTCTTTCTTTTATACGTCTCCCACTCAATTGCATTTTTTCCCTGCAAAAATAGTCCAAATGCCTCTCTCTTCTCTTTCACTAATACTCTTACTTCTTCATCCCACCACTCACTACCCTTTCTAATCAACCCACCTCCCACTCTTCTCATGCCACAAGCATCACTTGCGCACTCCATCACTGATTCCCTAAATACATCCCATTCCTCCCCCACTCCCCTTACTTCCATTGTTCTCACCTTTTTCCATTCTGTACTCAGTCTCTCCTGGTACTTCCTCACACAAGTCTCCTTCCCAAGCTCACTTACTCTCACCACCCTCTTCACCCCAACATTCACTCTTCATTTCTGAAAATCCATACAAATCTTCACCTTAGCCTCCACAAGATAATGATCAGACATCCCTCCAGTTGCACCTCTCAGCACATTAACATCCAAAAGTCTCTCTTTCGCGCGCCTGTCAATTAACACGTAATCCAATAACGCTCTCTGGCCATCTCTCCTACTTACATAAGTATACTTATGTATATCTCGCTTTTTAAACCAGGTATTCCCAATCATCAGTCCTTTTTCAGCACATAAATCTACAAGCTCTTCACCATTTCCATTTACAACACTGAACACCCCATGTATACCAATTATTCCCTCAACTGCCACATTACTCACCTTTGCATTCAAATCACCCATCACTATAACCCGGTCTCGTGCATCAAAACCACTAACATACTCATTCAGCTGCTCCCAAAACACTTGCCTCTCATGATCTTTCTTCTCATGCCCAGGTGCATATGCACCAATAACCACCCATCTCTCTCCATCAACTTTCAGTTTTACCCATATTAATCGAGAATTTACTTTCTTACATTCTATCACATACTCCCACAACTCCTGTTTCAGGAGTAGTGCTACTCCTTCCCTTGCTCTTGTCCTCTCACTAACCCCTGACTTTACTCCCAAGACATTCCCAAACCACTCTTCCCCTTTACCCTTGAGCTTCGTTTCACTCAGAGCCAAAACATCCAGGTTCCTTTCCTCAAACATACTACCTATCTCTCCTTTTTTCACATCTTGGTTACATCCACACACATTTAGGCACCCCAATCTGAGCCTTCGAGGAGGATGAGCACTCCCCGCGTGACTCCTTCTTCTGTTTCCTATTTTTAGAAAGTTAAAAAAATACAAGGAGGGGAGGATTTCTGGCCCCCCGCTCCCGTCCCCTCTAGTCGCTTTCTACGACACGCGAGGAATGCGTGGGAAGTATTCTTTCACCCCTATCCCCAAGGATAATATACATATATATATACACATCAGATTGGGGAAGAGCAGTGTGGTTTCAGAAGTGGGAGAGGATGTGTGGATCAGGTGTTTGCTTTGAAGAATGTATGTGAGAAATACTTAGAAAAGCAAATGGATTTGTATGTAGCATTTATGGATCTGGAGAAGGCATATGATAGAGTTGATAGAGATGCTCTGTGGAAGGTATTAAGAATATATGGTGTGGGAGGAAAGTTGTTAGAAGCAGTGAAAAGTTTTTATCGAGGATGTAAGGCATGTGTACGTGTAGGAAGAGAGGAAAGTGATTGGTTCTCAGTGAATGTAGGTTTGCGGCAGGGGTGTGTGATGTCTCCATGGTTGTTTAATTTGTTTATGGATGGGGTTGTTAGGGAGGTAAATGCAAGAGTTTTGGAAAGAGGGGCAAGTATGAAGTCTGTTGGGGATGAGAGAGCTTGGGAAGTGAGTAAGTTGTTGTTCGCTGATGATACAGCGCTGGTGGCTGATTCATGTGAGAAACTGCAGAAGCTGGTGACTGAGTTTGGTAAAGTGTGTGGAAGAAGAAAGTTAAGAGTAAATGTGAATAAGAGCAAGGTTATTAGGTACAGTAGGGTTGAGGGTCAAGTCAATTGGGAGGTGAGTTTGAATGGAGAAAAACTGGAGGAAGTGAAGTGTTTTAGATATCTGGGAGTGGATCTGGCAGCGGATGGAACCATGGAAGCGGAAGTGGATCATAGGGAGGGGGAGGGGGTGAAAATTCTGGGGGCCTTGAAGAATGTGTGGAAGTCGAAAACATTATCTCGGAAAGCAAAAATGGGTATGTTTGAAGGAATAGTGGTTCCAACAATGTTGTATGGTTGCGAGGCGTGGGCTATGGATAGAGTTGTGCACAGGAGGATGGATGTGCTGGAAATGAGATGTTTGAGGACAATGTGTGGTGTGAGGTGGTTTGATCGAGTGAGTAACGTAAGGGTAAGAGAGATGTGTGGAAATAAAAAGAGCGTGGTTGAGAGAGCAGAAGAGGGTGTTTTGAAGTGGTTTGGGCACATGGAGAGAATGAGTGAGGAAAGATTGACCAAGAGGATATATGTGTCGGAGGTGGAGGGAGCAAGGAGAAGAGGGAGACCAAATTGGAGGTGGAAAGATGGAGTGAAAAAGATTTTGTGTGATCGGGGCCTGAACATGCAGGAGGGTGAAAGGAGGGCAAGGAATAGAGTGAATTGGATCGATGTGGTATACCGGGGTTGATGTGATGTCAGTGGATTGAATCAGGGCAGGTGATACAGTGGTTACATTGATGAGAACTACTATTGACGTTTGTGTAAATAAATTAAACATTTCCTTTTTTTCCATAGCCAGAGGTTGAACCATTATGTGACATTCATTTTTTCATTTCATTTCAAGCTAGAAGTTTCAGTTTTCTAAATTGTTTCTTACATTTTTCATATGTATATATATGTATTTGTGTGTGTGTGTATATGTGCGTGTGTGTGTGTATGTGTGTGTATGTGTATATATTTTTTTTTTATTATACTTTGTCGCTGTCTCCCGCGTTTGCGAGGTAGCGCAAGGAAACAGACGAAAGAAATGGCCCAACCCCCCCCCCCATACACATGTATATACATACGTCCACACACGCAAATATACATACCTACACAGCTTTCCATGGTTTACCCCAGACGCTTCACATGCCTTGATTCAATCCACTGACAGCACGTCAACCCCGGTATACCACATCGCTCCAATTCACTTTATTCCTTGCCCTCCTTTCACCCTCCTGCATGTTCAGGCCCCGATCACACAAAATCTTTTTCACTCCATCTTTCCACCTCCAATTTGGTCTCCCTCTTCTCCTTGCTCCCTCCACCTCCGACACATATATCCTCTTGGTCAATCTTTCCTCACTCATTCTCTCCATGTGCCCAAACCATTTCAAAACACCCTCTCCTGCTCTCTAAACCACACTCGTTTTATTTCCACACATCTCTCTTACCCTTACGTTACTTACTCGATCAAACCACCTCACACCACATATTGTCCCCAAACATCTCATTACCAGCACATCCACCCTCCTGCGCACAACTCTATCCATAGCCCACGCCTCGCAACCATACAACATTGTTGGAACCACTATTCCTTCAAACATACCCATTTTCGCTTTCCGAGATAATGTTCTCGACTTCCACACATTCTTCAAGGCTCCCAGAATTTTTGCCCCCTCCCCCACCCTATGATTCACTTCGGCTTCCATGGTTCCATAAGCTGCCAGATCCACTCCCAGATATCTAAAACACTTTACTTCCTCCAGTTTTTCTCCATTCAAACTTACCTCCCAATTGACTTGACCCTCAACCCTACTGTACCTAATAACCTTGCTCTTATTCACAGTTCCTCTTAACTTTCTTCTTTCACACACTTTACCAAACTCAATCACCAGCTTCTGCAGTTTCTCACATGAATCAGCCACCAGAGCTGTATCATCAGCGAACAACAAACTTCATACTTGCAAACTTCATACTTGCCCATCTTTCCAAAACTCTTGCATTCACCTCCCTAACAACCCCATCCATAAACAAATTAAACATCCATGGAGACATCACACACCCCTGCCGCAAACCTACATTCACTGAGAACCAATCACTTTCCTCTCTTCCTACACGTACACATGCCTTACATCCTTGATAAAAACTTTTCACTGCTTCTAACAACTTGCCTCCCACACCATATATTCTTAATACCTTCCACAGAGCATCTCTATCAACTCTATCATATGCCTTCTCCAGATCCATAAATGCTACATACAAATCCATTTGCTTTTCTAAGTATTTCTCACATACATTCTTCAAAGCAAACACCTAATCCACACATCCTCTACCACTTCTGAAACCACACTGCTCTTCCCCAATCTGATGCTCTGTACATGCCTTCACCCTCTCAATCAATATCCTCCCATATAATTTACCAGGAATACTCAACAAACTTTTTTTCTTTTTTTTTTTTTTTGCTTTGTCGCTGTCTCCCGCATTTGCGAGGTAGCGCAAGGAAACAGACGAAAGAAATGGCCCAACCCACCCCCAAATAACATGCATATACATACATCCACACACGCAAATATACATACCTACTCAGCTTTCCATGGTTTACCCCAGACGCTTCACATGCCCTGATTCAATCCACTGACAGCACGTCAACCCCGGTATACCACATCGATCCAAATCACTCTATTCCTTGCCCTCCTTTCACCCTCCTGCATGTTCAGGCCCCGATCACACAAAATCTTTTTCACTCCATCTTTCCACCTCCAATTGGTCTCCCACTTCTCCTCGTTCCCTCCACCTCCGACACATACATCCTCTTGGTCAATCTTTCCTCACTCATTCTCTCCATGTGCCCAAACCATTTCAAAACACCCTCTTCTGCTGTCTCAACTACGCTCTTTTTATTTCCACACATCTCTCTTACCCTTACATTACTTACTCGATCAAACCACCTCACACCACACATTGTCCTCAAACATCTCATTTCCAGCTCCATCCTCCTGCGCACAACTCTATCCATAGCCAACGCCTTGCAACCATACAACATTGTTGGAACCACTATTCCTTCAAACATACCCATTTTTGCTTTCCGAGATAATGTTCTCGACTTCCACACATTCTTCAAGGCTCCCAGGATTTTCGCCCCCTCCTCCACCCTATGATCCACTTCCGCTTCCATGGTTCCATCCGCTGCCAGATCCACTCCCAGATATCTAAAACACTTTACTTCCTCCAGTTTTTCTCCATTAAAATTTACCTCCCAATTGACTTGACCCTCAACCCTACTGTGCCTAATAACCTTGCTCTTATTCACATTTACTCTTAACTTTCTTCTTTCACACACTTTACCAAACTCAGTCACCAGCTTCTGCAGTTTCTCACATGAATCAGCCACCAGCGCTGTATCATCAGCGAACAACAACTGACTCACTTCCCAAGCTCTCTCATCCCCAACAGACTTCATACTTGCCCCTCTTTCCAAAACTCTTGCATTCACCTCCCTAACAACCCCATCCATAAACAAATTAAACAACCATGGACACATCACACACCCCTGCCGCAAACCTACATTCACTGAGAACCAATCACTTTCCTCTCTTCCCACACGTACACATGCCTTACATCCTCCATAAAAACTTTTCACAACTTGCCTCCCACACCATATATTCTTAATACCTTCCACAGAGCATCTGTATCAACTCTATCATATGCCTCCTCCAGATCCATAAATGCTACATACAAATCCATTTGCTTTTCTAAGTATTTCTCACATACATTCTTCGAAGCAAACACCTGATCCACATATCCTCTACCACTTCTGAAACCACACTGCTCTTCCCCAATCTGATGCTCTGTACATGCCTTCACCCTCTCAATCAATACCCTCCCATATAATTTACCAGGAATACTCAACAAACTTATGCCTCTGTAATTTGAGCACTCACTCTTATCACCTTTGCCTTTGTACAATGGCACTATGCACGCATTCTGCCAATCCTCAGGCACCTCACCATGAGTCATACATACATTAAATAACCTTACCAACCAGTCAATAATACAGTCACCCCCTTTTGTAATAAATTCCACTGCAGTACCATCCAAACCTGCTGCCTTGCCGGCTTTCATCTTCCGCAAAGCTTTTACTACCTCTTCTCTGTTTTTTTTTTTTTTTTTTGCCGCTGTCTCCCGCGTTTGCGAGGTAGCGCAAGGAAACAGACGAAAGAAATGGCCCAACCCACCCCCATACACATGTATATACATACGTCCACACACGCAAATATACATACCTACACAGCTTTCCATGGTTTACCCCAGACGCTTCATATGCCTTGATTCAATCCACTGACAGCACGTCAACCCCGGTATACCACATCGCTCCAATTCACTCTATTCCTTGCCCTCCTTTCACCCTCCTGCATGTTCAGGCCCCGATCACACAAAATCTTTTCCCCTCCATCTTATCACCTCCAATTTGGTCTCCCTCTTCTCCTCGTTCCCTCCACCTCCGACACATATATCCTCTTGGTCAATCTTTCCTCACTCATTCTCTCCAGAAACTGCAGAAGCTGGTGACTGAGTTTGGTAAGGTGTGTGAAAGAAGAAAGTTAAGAGTAAATGTGAATAAGAGCAAGGTTATTAGGTACAGTAGGGTTGAGGGTCAAGTCAATAGGGAGGTAAGTTTGAATGGAGAAAAACTGGAGGAAGTGAAGTGTTTTAGATATCTGGGAGTGGATCTGGCAGTGGATGGAACCATGGAAGCGGAAGTGGATCATAGGGTGGGGGAGGGGGGCGAAAATTCTGGGAGCCTTGAAGAATGTGTGGAAGTCGAGAACATTATCTCGGAAAGCAAAAATGGGTATGTTTGAAGGAATAGTGGTTCCAACAATGTTGTATGGTTGCGAGGCGTGGGCTATGGATAGAGTTGTGCGCAGGAGGATGGATGTGCTGGAAATGAGATGTTTGAGGACAATGTGTGGTGTGAGGTGGTTTGATCGAGTAAGTAACGTAAGGGTAAGAGAGATGTGTGGAAATAAAAAGAGCGTGGTTGAGAGAGCAGAAGAGGGTGTTTTGAAATGGTTTGGGCACATGGAGAGAATGAGTGAGGAAAGATTGACCAAGAGGATATATGTGTCGGAGGTGGAGGGAACGAGGAGAAGAGGGAGACCAAATTGGAGTTGGAAAGATGGAGTGAAAAAGATTTTGTGCGATCAGGGCCTGAACATGCAGGAGGGTGAAAGGAGGGCAAGGAATAGTGAATTGGAGCGATGAGGTATACCGGGGTTGACGTGCTGTCATGTGGATTGAATCAAGGCATGTGAGGTTCGGGGTAAACCATGGAAAGCTGTGTAGGTATGTATATTTGCGTTTGTGTTGGACGTATGTATATACATGTGGATGGGGGGGGGGGTTGGGGCCAGTGTCTTTCGTCTGTTTCATTGCGCTACCTCAGCATAACGCGGGAGACTGCGAACAAATAGTTGATATATTATAATAAAAGATTTTAGACACATTCTCCACAAGACACACACAACACGCACATATACACACACACTCTATAATGATATGTTTCATATGAAAAATGGAAGTTAACAATTTGAAATACTGAAACCTTCTAGCTTGAAATGAAAATGAAAAAATGAATGTCACATAATGGGTCAACCTCTGCTATGGATAAAAATGGTTTATTGGGTTAATGTTTTTCACAAAGTCAATAGGAGGGTCTCCTCAATCTAACCACGGTATCTCACACTGCCCGGATTCATGCCAACTGATACATCATCATCTAACCCCGGTTATCCACAGCGAGCCATTTCACTCCTATGCCGTGCCCGCTTTCAACCGCCTGCATGTTCAGGCCCCGAGCACTACAAAATCTGGGTGTGCTATCTACGCCTTTCTGTCCACGCCATTTGGGGCTCCCTGCTTCTCCTCATTCCCTCACTCCTGACTCATGTGTTCCGCGGGGGCAGAGGTACGCACTCATTTCTGTCGCCTTGGGCCCTAAACCAGGTTCTAATTACACCCGCGCCTGCGTCTCGTTAACCAACACGCGGGGGATGTCCACCTCAGCGCGCTTTCCTTTCGTTACTACTCGTCATAACTACTCGCCTCACACCTCATATAGTGTCCCAAACTTCTCATTTCCGCCACAGACACCTCCTGCGCACAACTCTATCCATAGCCCACGCCTTCGCAACCATACAACTTGTGTTGGGATCCACTATTCTTGCAAACATACCCATGTGGGCTTTCCGAGATATTGTTCGCGACTGCACACATTCTGCATATGGCGCCTGAACTTTGGGACCCCCACCCCCACCGTGGTGGCTCGTCGGCGTCCATGGGGCCTGTATGCGGACACTGTTTCACACATCGCTACTGTGTTCGTTTTCTCGGGGTCGGCAAAGAATTGAGGGGGAAGCAAAGGAGAGTGTTAGGTTTAGAACATTTGGTCGGGTAAAGATTAACGGTCGCGGTCCGTTGTTCAGGGAGAGTGGCTCTGGGAAGAGGTTTCTAGGCGAGAGAGGGAGCCTATATAGGGTAATATTTAGATCTGGCAACCTGCGGACGGCTGGGGCGATGATGGTTGATGCATACATGTTTGCAGGGCTAGCTGACTTGGACTCGAGTTATTCATTATTTAGGATGTAAGCGGCATTTACGGATGTCTCTGGGAAATGAGGGGAATTTCGAGAGTGGATCTGGATAACCGATAAAGTTATCTTAACCGCTGCAACCCTGTTTACATATTGGCTTTACTGCCCTGGGTCGTCTGATCTACTCAAATCGGGAAAGCTTTAGTTCCTGTCCTCGACGTGATTCCCATTGCTCGGGCCAGGCGGTCCGACTCGGTCACTCTTCACATGACCCTTTCTCTGCCGGGAGTATAATATAACTTTGTCACTGCGGGTAAACAACTTGCGTCCCACACCATATATTCTTAATACCTTCCACAGAGCATCTCTACATCAACTCTCCCCCCCCGCCGTCATATCGCCTTCTCACACGACTCACCCCACCTTTAACCCCTTCCTCGATTACCTCACAAATCCATTTGCTTTTCTAGTATTTCTCCCATATACATTCTTCAAAGCATACCCACCTAATCCACACATCCTCTACACTTTGATAACCACACTGCTCTTCCCCAATCTGTTGCGCGGTTAACATGCCTTCTACCCTCTCAATTCAATATCCTCCCATATAATTACTAGGAATTAATCAACAACTTTTTTTTCGTTTTTTTTTTTTTTTGCTTTGGGCGCTGTCTCCCGCTTTTGCGAGGTGGTAGCGCAGAAGGAAACAGACGAAAGTAATGGCCCAACCCACCCCAATTTTAGCTTGCACTGTAGACTATTCATCCACT
Organism: Panulirus ornatus; assembly: GCF_036320965.1. Lineage (NCBI taxonomy): Eukaryota > Metazoa > Arthropoda > Malacostraca > Decapoda > Palinuridae > Panulirus > Panulirus ornatus. The sequence goes on from NC_092260.1 coordinate 2,592,605, forward strand.
ACACGCATTTATACTATTCCTTATCTCAGCTCTTTCCATGGTTGACCCCAGCCGCGTGCTCATGTCTCCTGTAGTCCAATGCCTACTCGATCAGCATCGTGAACGTCGGTAAACCACATCGATCACAAAATCACGATTCCTTGCACCTCCATTGCACCCTCCTGCATGTTCAGGCCCCGATCACACATAAATCTTTTTCACTCATCTTTCACACTCCAATTGGTCGCCCACGCGGCGCCTCGGTCCCACTAAACCTCCCGATCTCTCACTTACTCTCCTTGGAGGCTATCTTTTCATCTCGATTCTCTCCATGTGCCAATCCATTTCTCTCAAAACACCCTCTTCCTGCTGTCTCATACTACGCTCTTTTTTTTTCCACACTTCTGCTCTTACCCTTACATTACGACTCGATCAAACCACCTCACACCACACTTGTCCTCAAAACATTCAATTTCCAGCGTCCATCCTCCTGCGCACAACTTTTTCCATAGCCAACGCCGTGCACATACAACATTGTTGGAACTCTATTCCTTCAAACATACCCATTTTTTGCTTTCCGAGATAATGTTCTCGACTTCCACACATTCTTCAAGGCTCCCAGGATTTTCGCCCCTCCTCCTCCCTATGATCCACTTCCGTTCTCATGGTTCCATCCGGACTAGCCTGTGCACTCACTCCCACCAGATATCTAAAACAATTTACTTCTCCAGTTTTTCTCATTTAAATTTTACCTCCCAATTGACTTGACCATCAACCCTACTTGTGCCTAATAACCTGCTCTTATTCATCATTTACTCTTAACTTTCTTCTTGTCACACTACTTTACCAAATTCTCAGTCACCAGCTTCTGCAGTTTCTCACATGATTCAGCCACCGCGCTGCTGTATCATCAGCGAACAACAACTGGACTCATTCCAAGCTCTCTTCATCTCCCCAACTGACTTCATATTTTGCCCCTCAGTTTCCATAAGAACTTTGTGCATTCACCCTCCCGAACAGCCCCATCCATAAAACAAATTAAACAACCATGGACCACATCTCATTCGTCTAGCCATCTTGCTCCGCAACCTACACATTCTACTGTGAACCAATCACTTTCCTCTCTTCCCCAAGTTTACACATGGTACATCCTCCATATAAAAACTTGTCACAAACTTGCCTCCCACACCATATATTCTTAATCCTTCCCAGAGCATCTGTATCAACTCTATCATATGCTCCTCCAGAGCCATAAATGCTACATCAAATACCATTTGGCTTTTCATAGTATTTCTCACATACATTCTTCGTACGCAAACACTGTTCCACATATCCAGTATACCACTTCTGAAACACGCTGCTATTCTCCCTAATTCTGATGCTCTGAAATTATACATGCCTTTACCCTTCTCAATCAATACCCGCCCATATATTTACAGGATATACTCAACAAACTTAGCCTCTGTAAATTTGAGCACTCACTCTTATCACCTTTGCCATTGTACAATGGCATCTATGCACGCATTTGCCCAATCCTCAGGACCTCACATGAGTCATACATACATTAATAACCGTACCAATACACTGTCAATAATACAGTCACCCCTTTTGTATATTAAATCCAATGCAGTACCACCAACCTGCTGCCTTGCCGGCTGTATCTCCCGCAATAGCTTTTACTTCTCGTCTCTGTTTTTTTTTTTTTTTTTTGCCGTGTACTCCGCGTTTGCGAGGTAGCGCAAGGATACAGACGGAAAAGAAAAAGTTATGGCCCAACCCACCCCCTACTTCAACATGTATATTAATACGTCCACACACGAAATATACATACTACACAGCTTTCCATGGTTTTACCCCTGACGCTTTTCATTGCCTTGATTCAATCCACTGACAGCAACGTCAACCCGGTATACACATCGCTCCAATCACTCTATTCCTTGCCCTCCTTTCCTCCCTCTGCTATGTTCAGGCCCCGATCACACTCAAAATTCTTTTCCCTCCATCTTATCTTACTCAATTTGGTCTCCCTCTTCTCCTCGTTCCCTCCACTCCGGACACATTTATCCTCTTGGTCAATCTTTCCTCACTCATTCTTCCCAGAAACTGCAGAAGCTGGTGACTGAGTTTGGTAAGGTGTGTGATAGAGAAAGTTAAGAGTAAATGTGAATAAGAGCAAGGTTATTAGGTTTACAGTTAGGGTTGAGGGTTTCAAGTCAATAGGGAGGTATAGTTTGAATGGAGGAAAAACTGGAGGAGTGAATGTGTTTTGATATTGGGAGTGGATCTGGCAGTGGATGGAACCATGGAAGCGGAAGTGATATAGGGTGGGGGTGAGGGGTCGCGAAAATTCGGGAGCCTTTGAAGAATGTGTGGAGTCGGAACATTATCTCGGAAAGCAAAAATGGGTATGTTTGAAGAATAGTGGTTCAACAATGTTTGTTATGGTTGCGATGGGTGGGCTATGGATAGAGTTGTGCGCTAGGAGGATGGATGTGCTGGAAATGAGATGTTTGAGGACAATGCTGTGGTGTGAGGTGGTTTGATCGAGTAAGAAACGTGGGTAAGAGAGTGTGTGGAAATTGAAAATGAGCTGTGGGTGAGAGAGCAGAAGATGGGTGTTTTGAAATGGTTTGGGCACATGGGGAGAATGAGTGAGGAAAGATTGACCAGAGGATATATGTGTCGGATAGGTGGAGGGAAACGGAGGGAAGAGGGAGACAAAATTGGATGGTGAAGATGGAGTGAAAAAGATTTTGTGCGATCATGGGCCTCTGAACTATGCAGGAGGGTGAAAGGAGAGGAAGGAATAGTGTTATTGGAGCGATGAGGTATACCGGGGTTGACATGCTGTCAGTGGGATTTGAATCAAGGCATGTGAAGCGTCTTGGGGGTATCCTGGAAAAGCTGTGTAGGTATGTATTTTGCGTGTGTTCGGGACGTATGGTATATACTGTGTATGGGGTTTTGGGTTGGGCCATTTCTTTCGTCTGTTTCCATTGCACTACCTCGCAAACGCGGGAGGACCTGACTCAAAAAAAAAAAAAAAATATATATATATATATATATTATATATATAATATAGATGGTTGCTTTATATGGTGGTTTATATATATATATACTATATATATATATATATATACTATATCTTTCTTTGCTTTCAAATATTCGCCATTTCCCGCATTAGCGAAAGGTAGCGTTAACGAACAGAGGACTGGGCCTTGAGGTGAATTCCCTCACCTGGCCAATTCTCTGTTCCTTCTTTTGGAAAAAAAAAAAAAAAAAAAAAAAAAAAAAACATGAGAGGGGAGGATTTCCAGCCCCCGCTCCCTCCCCTTTTAGTCGCATTCTCTGACACGCAGGGAATACGTGGAAGTATTCTTTACTCCTATCCCCTAGGGATATATATATATATATATATACTATATATATATATATTATATAATATATATTTTAGTATATATATATAGATATTATTATATATATATATTATCGCTGGGGATAGAGGATTATGAATATTCCCCACGTATTCCCTGCGTGTCGATAGAGGCGGGACTAAAAGGGGGGGAGGGGGGGCTGGAAACCTACCCTCTGTTTTTTTTTTAATTTCCAAAAGAAGGAAACCGAGGGGGCCAGGTTGAGGTATTCCAATAAAGGCCCAGTCCTCTGTTCTTAACGCTACCTCGGCTAACGCGGGAATGGCGTATAGTTTAAAGAGAAGAAAAAATATATTTTTTCTTTCTTTTAAAACTATTCGCCATTTCCCCATTATGCGTGGTAGCGTTAAGAAAGAGGACTGGGCCTCTTTTGGAATATTCCTCTACCTGGCCCCCTCTTGTTCCGTCTTTTGGAAAAAAAAATAAAGAGAGGTGGAGGATTTCCAGCCCCCGCTCTCTCACCTTTTCTACGACATTCTACGACCACGCCAGGGGAATACGTGGGAAGTAGCTTAATCCCTAACCCCTGGGATAAAAAAAAAAAAATATATATATATAATTATATATATATATATAATATATAGATACTATATTTATATAAGCCATACAAGCAATATTTCTTACATTATACATATCAACGTAAACATACATATACATGCAGGACAAAGTATACATATATATATATGTGTACGTCTAGGAAGAGAGGAAAGTGAATTGGTTCTCAGTGAATGTAGGTGTTGCGGCACGGGGTGTGTGTCATGTCTCCATGGTTGTTTAATTTGTTTATGGATGGGGTTGTTAGGGAGGTAAATGCAAGAGTTTTGGAAAGAGGGGCAAGTACGAAGTCTGTTGGGATGAGAGAGCTTGGGAAGTGAGTCAGTTGTTGTTCGCTGTGATACAGCGCTGGTGGCGATTTCTTGTGAGAAACTGCAGGAAGCTGGTGACTGAGTTTTAGTAAAGTGTTTGTGGAAGAAGAAAGTTAAGAGTAAAAGTGAATAAGAGCAAGGTTAGTAGGTCAGTAGGGTTGAGGGTCTATTCAATTGGAGGTGAGTTTGAATGCGAGAAAAACTGGAGGAAGTGAAGTGGTTTTAGATATCTGGGAGTGGATTAGGCAGTGGATGGAACCATGGAAGCGGAAGTGGTCATAGGGTGGGGGACGGGGGTGAAATTTCTGGGGGCCTTGAAGAATGTGTGGAAGGTCGAGAACATTATCTCGGAAAGCAAAAATGGGTATGTTTGAAGGATAGTGGTTCCAACAATGTTGTATGGTTGCGGAGCGTTGGGGCTTGGATAGTAGTTGTGCGCAGGAGGATGGATGTGTGGAAATGGAGATGTTTGAGGGACCATGTGTGGTCGTGAGGATGGTTTGATCGAGTGAGTAACGAAAGGGTAAGGAGTGTGTGAAATAAAAAGAGCGTGGTTTGAGAAGCAGAAGACGGATGTTTTGAAGTGCTTTTTGGGCACAGGAGAGAATGAGTGAGGAAAGATGACCAAGAGGTTATATGTGTGGAGGTGGAGGAACAGGAGAAAGTGGGAGACCAAATTGGAGGTGGAAAGATGAGTGAAAAAATTTTGATGTGATCGGGGCCTGAACATGCAGGAGAGTGAAGGAGGGCAAGGAATAGAGTGAATTGGAGCGATGTGGTTTATTACCGGGGTTACGTGCTGTTCAGTGGTTGAATCAAGGCATGTGAAGCGGCTGGGTAATAACCAGGGAAAGCTGTGTAAGGTTTGTATATTTGCGTGTCGTGGACGTATGGACTATACACTGTGCCTTATGGGGGGTGGGTTGGTTGGGCCATTTCTTTCGTCTGTTTCCTTGCGCTACCTCGCAAACGCGGGAGGGACAGCGACAAAGTATAATAAAAAATTTATAATAATATATCAATTATTCTTTGTCGCTGTCTCCCACATTCGTGTGGTAGCGCTAGGAACACGAAAGATGGGCCCAACCCACCTAATACTCAATGTTTATAATATACGTCCACACACGCATATATACATTACATCTCAAATATTATATATATACACCTTAAGACATATATCATATATACACTTGTACATAATTCATACTTGCTTTGCCTTTATCTTTCCGTCGCCTCCCCACCACACATGAAATGGAAAACCCCTCCCCTGCATTTTGTTGAGCAAAGTAGCGTAGGAAAGACAACAAGGCCACACTCATTCACTCTCAGTCTTAGACTGTAATGTATAATGCACTGAAACCACTGCTCCCTTTCCACATCCAGGCCCACGAAAATTTACATGGTTTAACCCAGGACGCTTAATGCCCTGGGTAATCCATTGAAAAGCACGTCGACCTTAGTCTACCACACTGTTCACAATTCACTCTATTCCTTGCATGACCTTTCACCTCCTGCATGTTCAGGCCCCAATCACTCAAAATCTTTTTCACTCCATCTTCCACTTCCAATTTGGTTCTCCACTTCTCCCGTTCCCTCCACCTCTGGACAATATATCCTATTGTCAATCTTTACTCACTCTTCTCTCCTCGTATGACCAAGCCATTTCAAAACACCCTCTTCTGCTCTCTCATCCACACTCTTTTTATTTCCATCACAGCTCATCTTACCCTTACATTACTTTCGAATCAAACTCTCACACCCATCATATTGTCCTCAAACAATCTCATTTCAAGCACTCACCCTCCTGCACAACAATCTATCCATAGCCCACGACCTCGCAACCATACAACATTGTTGGAACCACTATTCCTTCTAACATTACCATTTTTGCTTTCTGAGTTAATGTTCTCGGACCTTCCAAACATTTCTTCAAGGCTCCAGAGGAATTTCGCCCCCCACCTTCCCCCTCCCTATGATTCTACTTCCGCTTCAATGGTTCGTTCCATCCGCTGCAGATCCACTCCCGATATCTAAAACACTTTACTTCTCAGTATTTCTCCATTCAAACTTACCTCCTAACTGATGGACTCAAACCCCTACTGTACCGAAGAACCTTGCTCTTTTTTTCGTTTTTACTCTTAAAACTTTCTTTTTTCAACAAACTTTACAAACTCAGTCATCCAGCTTCTGTCAGAACTATTTCTCATGAATCAGCCACAGCGCTGTTTCATCACGCGAACAACAACTTGACCTCGCTTTCCAAGCTCTCTCATCCACAAACAGATCTTCATCCTTGCCCCTCTTTCCTTATATACTCTTGCATTCACCTCCATTAACACCCCTTCAATAAACAATTAAACAACCCCATGGAGAACAATCTCATCTCTCCCCTGCCACAAACCTACATTCACTGAGAACCATTCCCACTTTCCTCTTCTTCCTACTCGTACCATGCCCTACTTCCTCGATAAAATCGTTTTCACTGCTTCCAACTACTAGCACTCCCTCACCATATATTTTAATCCTTCCACAGGAGCATCTGTATCAACTCTATCACTATGCCTTCTCCAGATCCATAAATGCTACATACAAATCCTTTTGCTTTTTCTTAAGTATTCGCACTATCAGTATTCTAAGCAACCACTGGTCTAACACAGCCTCTACCTCTTCTGATAATAACCACACTTGCTCTTCCCCTATTGAGGCTTCTGTACATGCCTTACCCTCTTAAATCAATACCCCTCCCTATAATTTACCAGGAATACTCAACAAACTTATACCTCTGGTAATTTGTAAGCACTCACTCTTATCCCCTTTGCCTTTGTACAATGGCCAATGCAGCATTCCGCCAATCCTCAAGGCCCGCACCATGCGTCATACATCAATTAAAAAAAATATTACCTTCATCAAGTAATCATACAGTCACCACCTTTCTCAATGTATTCCACTGCAATACCATCCAATACCTGCTGCCTTGCGGCTTTATCTTCCGCAAAGCTTTTGCATACCATTCTTCTTCGTTTACCATATAATCATTTTCCCTAGCCTCTCACTTTGCACACCACTCGACCAATAAACACCCTATTTCTGACACTTATCATCTATAACCACATTCAACAACCTTCATAATATCTCTCTCCATTCCTTCTCACATCACCATCTACTTGTTATCTCAACCCACGTTTGCGCCTTCACTGAATGTTCCCATTTCCTCCTTTGTCTTACGCAATTTATCTACCGCCTTACAGATAATCTTTTTATTTCCCTAATAATTTAATGATACCTCCATCCCAATTCTCATTTGCCTCCTTTTTTTAACCTCTTGCACTCCTTCTTTGACCTCCTGTCTCGTTCTTTTATACGTCTCCCACTCAATTGCATTTTTTCCCTGCATATAATAGTCCAAATTGGCCTCTCTCTTCTCTTTCACTACTTTCGTACTTCTTCATCCCATCCACTCACGACCCTTTCTAATCAAACCAACTCCCACTCTTTTCATTGCCACAAGCATCATTGCGCATCCCATCACTGATTACTAAATACAATCCCATTCTCCCACTCCCCTTACTTCCTTTGTTCTCACCTTTTTCCTATTCTGTACTCTGTTCTCACCTGGTACTTTCTCAACAACAAGTCTCCTTCCCAAGCTCACTTACTCTCACCACCCTCTGCACCCAACATTCACTCTTCATTATCTGAAAATCCATACAAATCTTCACCCTTTCGCCTCCATAAGATAATGATCAGACAATCCCTCAGTTGCACCCTCTTCAGCACATTAACATCCCAAAAGTCTCTCTTCGCGCGCCTGTCAATTAACACGTAATCCAATAACGCTTCTCTGGCCATGCCATCTTCCTACTTACATAAGTATACTTATTTTATATCTCGCTTTTTTAAACCAGGTATTCCCAATCATCAGTCCTTTTTCAGCACATAAATTACAAGCTCTTCACATTTCCCAATTTACACACTGAACACCCCATGTATACCAATTATTCCCTCAACTGCCACATTACTCACATTTGCATTCAAAATCACCCATCACTTTACCCGGTCTCGTGCATCAAAACCATCTAACATACTCATTCAGCTGCTCCCAAAACACTTGCCTCTCATGATCTTTCTTCTATGCCAGGGTGCATTTGCACAATAACCACCCATCTCTTCTCCATCAACTTTCAGTTTTACCCATATTAATCAGAGAATGTAGTTTCTTACATTCTATACATACTCCCACAACTCCTTTTTCAGGGTAGTGCACTCCTTTCCCTTGCTTTGTCCTCTCACTTAACCCCTGACTTTACTCCCAAGTACCATTTCCAAAGCCACTCTTCCCCTTCTTTCCCTTGAGCTTCGTTTCATATCAGAGCCAAACATCAGGTTCCTTTCCTCAAATACTACCTATTCTCTCCTTTTTTCACATCTTGGTTACATCCACACACATTTAGGCACCCCATCTGGAAGCCTTGAGGCGGATGAGCACTCCCCGCGTGACTCTTCTTCTGTTTTTCCCATTTTTAGAAAGTTAAAAAAAAAATACAAGGAGAGGAGGATTTCTGGGCCCCCCCGCTCCCGTCCCCTTAGTCGCTTTCTACGACACGCGAGGACTATAGCGTGGAAGTATTCTTTCACCCCGATCCCCAAGGATAATATACATATATTATACCATCAGATTGGGCAAGAGCAGTGTGGTTTCAGAAGTGGGAGAGGATGTGTGGATCAGGTGTTTGCTTTGAAGAATGTGATGTGAGAAATACTTAGAAAAAGCAAATGGATTTGTATGTAGATTTTGGATCTGAGAAGGATATGATTTGAGTTGGATAGAGATGCTCTGTGGAAGGTATTAAGAATATATGGTGTGGGAGGAAAGTTGTTAGAAGCAGTGTGAAAATTTTTTATCGAGGATGTAAGGATGTGTACGTGTAGGAAGAGGAGGGAAAGTGATTCCGTTTCTCAGTGAATGTAGGTTTGCGGCAGGGTGGTGTGAGTGTCTCATGGTTGTTTATTTGTTTTATGGTGGGTTGGTAGGGAGGAAAAATGCAAGAGTTTTGGAAAGGAGGGGCAAGTATGAAGTCTGTGGGGGGATGAAGAGAGCTTGGGAAGTGAGAAAAGTTGTTGTTCGTGATGATACAGCGCTGGTGGCTGTTTCATGTGAGAAACTGCGAGCTGGTGGCTGAGTTTGGTTAAAGTGTGTGGAAGAGAAAGTTAAGAGTAAATGTGAATAAGAGCAAGGTTTATTAGGATACAGTAGGGTTGAGGGTCAGTCAATTGGAGGTGAGTTTGAATGGAGAAAACTGTGAGGAAAGTGAAGTGTTTTAGATATCTGGGTAGAGTGGATCTGGCAGCGGATGGACCAATGGAACGCGGAAGTGGAATCATTGGGAGGGGAGGGGGTGAAAAATTCTGGGGGCCTGAATGATTGTGTGGAAGTCGAAAAACATTATCTCGGAAAGCAAAAATGGGTATGTTTAAAGGGGAATAGTGGTTCCAACAATGTTGTATGGTTGCGAGGCGTGGGCTATGGATAGAGTTGTGCACAGGAGGATGGATGTGCTGGAAATGAGATGTTGATGGACAATGTGTGGTGTGAGGTGGTCTTGATCGAGTGGTAACGTAAGGGTAAGAGAGATGTGTGGAAATAGAAAGAGCGGGTTGAGAGGCAGTAGAGGGTGTTTTGAAGTGGTTTGGGCACATGGAGAGAATGAGTGAGTAAAGTATGACATGAGGATATATGTGTCGGAGGTTGGAGGAGCAGGAGAAGAGGGAGACCAAATTGGAGGTGAAAGATGGAGTGAAAAAGATTTTGTGTGATCGGGGCCTGAACATGCAGGTAGGGTGAAAGGAGGGCAGGAATAAAGTGAATTGGAGCGATGTGGTATACCGGGGTTACGTGCTGTCAGTGGGATTGATATCATAAGGCATGTGAGCATCTGGTCGGTATAAACATGGGAAAGTGTTGTCTGTATTTTGCGTGTGTGACGTATGTATATACATGTGGATGGGGGGGGGGGTTGGGGCCAGTGTCTTTCGTCTGTTTCATTGCGCTACCTCAGCATAACGCGGGAGACTGCGAACAAATAGTTGATATATTATAATAAAAGATTTTAGACACATTCTCCACAAGACACACACAACACGCACATATACACACACACTCTATAATGATATGTTTCATATGAAAAATGGAAGTTAACAATTTGAAATACTGAAACCTTCTAGCTTGAAATGAAAATGAAAAAATGAATGTCACATAATGGGTCAACCTCTGCTATGGATAAAAATGGTTTATTGGGTTAATGTTTTTCACAAAGTCAATAGGAGGGTCTCCTCAATCTAACCACGGTATCTCACACTGCCCGGATTCATGCCAACTGATACATCATCATCTAACCCCGGTTATCCACAGCGAGCCATTTCACTCCTATGCCGTGCCCGCTTTCAACCGCCTGCATGTTCAGGCCCCGAGCACTACAAAATCTGGGTGTGCTATCTACGCCTTTCTGTCCACGCCATTTGGGGCTCCCTGCTTCTCCTCATTCCCTCACTCCTGACTCATGTGTTCCGCGGGGGCAGAGGTACGCACTCATTTCTGTCGCCTTGGGCCCTAAACCAGGTTCTAATTACACCCGCGCCTGCGTCTCGTTAACCAACACGCGGGGGATGTCCACCTCAGCGCGCTTTCCTTTCGTTACTACTCGTCATAACTACTCGCCTCACACCTCATATAGTGTCCCAAACTTCTCATTTCCGCCACAGACACCTCCTGCGCACAACTCTATCCATAGCCCACGCCTTCGCAACCATACAACTTGTGTTGGGATCCACTATTCTTGCAAACATACCCATGTGGGCTTTCCGAGATATTGTTCGCGACTGCACACATTCTGCATATGGCGCCTGAACTTTGGGACCCCCACCCCCACCGTGGTGGCTCGTCGGCGTCCATGGGGCCTGTATGCGGACACTGTTTCACACATCGCTACTGTGTTCGTTTTCTCGGGGTCGGCAAAGAATTGAGGGGGAAGCAAAGGAGAGTGTTAGGTTTAGAACATTTGGTCGGGTAAAGATTAACGGTCGCGGTCCGTTGTTCAGGGAGAGTGGCTCTGGGAAGAGGTTTCTAGGCGAGAGAGGGAGCCTATATAGGGTAATATTTAGATCTGGCAACCTGCGGACGGCTGGGGCGATGATGGTTGATGCATACATGTTTGCAGGGCTAGCTGACTTGGACTCGAGTTATTCATTATTTAGGATGTAAGCGGCATTTACGGATGTCTCTGGGAAATGAGGGGAATTTCGAGAGTGGATCTGGATAACCGATAAAGTTATCTTAACCGCTGCAACCCTGTTTACATATTGGCTTTACTGCCCTGGGTCGTCTGATCTACTCAAATCGGGAAAGCTTTAGTTCCTGTCCTCGACGTGATTCCCATTGCTCGGGCCAGGCGGTCCGACTCGGTCACTCTTCACATGACCCTTTCTCTGCCGGGAGTATAATATAACTTTGTCACTGCGGGTAAACAACTTGCGTCCCACACCATATATTCTTAATACCTTCCACAGAGCATCTCTATCAACTCTATCATATGCCTTCTCCAGATCCATAAATGCTAACATACAAATCCATTTGCTTTTCTAAGTATTTCTCACATACATTCTTCAAAGCAAACACCTAATCCACACATCCTCTACCACTTCTGAAACCACACTGCTCTTCCCCAATCTGATGCTCTGTACATGCCTTCACCCTCTCAATCAATATCCTCCCATATAATTTACCAGGAATACTCAACAAACTTTTTTTCTTTTTTTTTTTTTTTGCTTTGTCGCTGTCTCCCGCATTTGCGAGGTAGCGCAAGGAAACAGACGAAAGAAATGGCCCAACCCACCCCCAAATAACATGCATATACATACATCCACACACGCAAATATACATACCTACTCAGCTTTCCATGGTTTACCCCAGACGCTTCACATGCCCTGATTCAATCCACTGACAGCACGTCAACCCCGGTATACCACATCGATCCAAATCACTCTATTCCTTGCCCTCCTTTCACCCTCCTGCATGTTCAGGCCCCGATCACACAAAATCTTTTTCACTCCATCTTTCCACCTCCAATTGGTCTCCCACTTCTCCTCGTTCCCTCCACCTCCGACACATACATCCTCTTGGTCAATCTTTCCTCACTCATTCTCTCCATGTGCCCAAACCATTTCAAAACACCCTCTTCTGCTGTCTCAACTACGCTCTTTTTATTTCCACACATCTCTCTTACCCTTACATTACTTACTCGATCAAACCACCTCACACCACACATTGTCCTCAAACATCTCATTTCCAGCTCCATCCTCCTGCGCACAACTCTATCCATAGCCAACGCCTTGCAACCATACAACATTGTTGGAACCACTATTCCTTCAAACATACCCATTTTTGCTTTCCGAGATAATGTTCTCGACTTCCACACATTCTTCAAGGCTCCCAGGATTTTCGCCCCCTCCTCCACCCTATGATCCACTTCCGCTTCCATGGTTCCATCCGCTGCCAGATCCACTCCCAGATATCTAAAACACTTTACTTCCTCCAGTTTTTCTCCATTAAAATTTACCTCCCAATTGACTTGACCCTCAACCCTACTGTGCCTAATAACCTTGCTCTTATTCACATTTACTCTTAACTTTCTTCTTTCACACACTTTACCAAACTCAGTCACCAGCTTCTGCAGTTTCTCACATGAATCAGCCACCAGCGCTGTATCATCAGCGAACAACAACTGACTCACTTCCCAAGCTCTCTCATCCCCAACAGACTTCATACTTGCCCCTCTTTCCAAAACTCTTGCATTCACCTCCCTAACAACCCCATCCATAAACAAATTAAACAACCATGGACACATCACACACCCCTGCCGCAAACCTACATTCACTGAGAACCAATCACTTTCCTCTCTTCCCACACGTACACATGCCTTACATCCTCCATAAAAACTTTTCACAACTTGCCTCCCACACCATATATTCTTAATACCTTCCACAGAGCATCTGTATCAACTCTATCATATGCCTCCTCCAGATCCATAAATGCTACATACAAATCCATTTGCTTTTCTAAGTATTTCTCACATACATTCTTCGAAGCAAACACCTGATCCACATATCCTCTACCACTTCTGAAACCACACTGCTCTTCCCCAATCTGATGCTCTGTACATGCCTTCACCCTCTCAATCAATACCCTCCCATATAATTTACCAGGAATACTCAACAAACTTATGCCTCTGTAATTTGAGCACTCACTCTTATCACCTTTGCCTTTGTACAATGGCACTATGCACGCATTCTGCCAATCCTCAGGCACCTCACCATGAGTCATACATACATTAAATAACCTTACCAACCAGTCAATAATACAGTCACCCCCTTTTGTAATAAATTCCACTGCAGTACCATCCAAACCTGCTGCCTTGCCGGCTTTCATCTTCCGCAAAGCTTTTACTACCTCTTCTCTGTTTTTTTTTTTTTTTTTTGCCGCTGTCTCCCGCGTTTGCGAGGTAGCGCAAGGAAACAGACGAAAGAAATGGCCCAACCCACCCCCATACACATGTATATACATACGTCCACACACGCAAATATACATACCTACACAGCTTTCCATGGTTTACCCCAGACGCTTCATATGCCTTGATTCAATCCACTGACAGCACGTCAACCCCGGTATACCACATCGCTCCAATTCACTCTATTCCTTGCCCTCCTTTCACCCTCCTGCATGTTCAGGCCCCGATCACACAAAATCTTTTCCCCTCCATCTTATCACCTCCAATTTGGTCTCCCTCTTCTCCTCGTTCCCTCCACCTCCGACACATATATCCTCTTGGTCAATCTTTCCTCACTCATTCTCTCCAGAAACTGCAGAAGCTGGTGACTGAGTTTGGTAAGGTGTGTGAAAGAAGAAAGTTAAGAGTAAATGTGAATAAGAGCAAGGTTATTAGGTACAGTAGGGTTGAGGGTCAAGTCAATAGGGAGGTAAGTTTGAATGGAGAAAAACTGGAGGAAGTGAAGTGTTTTAGATATCTGGGAGTGGATCTGGCAGTGGATGGAACCATGGAAGCGGAAGTGGATCATAGGGTGGGGGAGGGGGCGAAAATTCTGGGAGCCTTGAAGAATGTGTGGAAGTCGAGAACATTATCTCGGAAAGCAAAAATGGGTATGTTTGAAGGAATAGTGGTTCCAACAATGTTGTATGGTTGCGAGGCGTGGGCTATGGATAGAGTTGTGCGCAGGAGGATGGATGTGCTGGAAATGAGATGTTTGAGGACAATGTGTGGTGTGAGGTGGTTTGATCGAGTAAGTAACGTAAGGGTAAGAGAGATGTGTGGAAATAAAAAGAGCGTGGTTGAGAGAGCAGAAGAGGGTGTTTTGAAATGGTTTGGGCACATGGAGAGAATGAGTGAGGAAAGATTGACCAAGAGGATATATGTGTCGGAGGTGGAGGGAACGAGGAGAAGAGGGAGACCAAATTGGAGGTGGAAAGATGGAGTGAAAAAGATTTTGTGCGATCAGGGCCTGAACATGCAGGAGGGTGAAAGGAGGGCAAGGAATAGTGAATTGGAGCGATGAGGTATACCGGGGTTGACGTGCTGTCAGTGGATTGAATCAAGGCATGTGAAGCGTCTGGGGTAAACCATGGAAAGCTGTGTAGGTATGTATATTTGCGTGTGTGGACGTATGTATATACATGTGTATGGGGGTGGGTTGGGCCATTTCTTTCGTCTGTTTCCTTGCACTACCTCGCAAACGCGGGAGACCGACAAAAAAAAAAAAAAATATATATATATATATATATATATATATATATATATATGGTTGTTTATATGTGCGTTTATATATATATATATATATATATATATATATATATATATCTTTCTTTTCTTTCAAACTATTCGCCATTTCCCGCATTAGCGAGGTAGCGTTAAGAACAGAGGACTGGGCCTTGAGGGAATACCCTCACCTGGCCCAATTCTCTGTTCCTTCTTTTGGAAAAAAAAAAAAAAAAAAAAAAAAAAAAAAAAATGAGAGGGGAGGATTTCCAGCCCCCCGCTCCCTCCCCTTTTAGTCGCCTTCTACGACACGCAGGGAATACGTGGGAAGTATTCTTTCTCCCCTATCCCCAGGGATAATATATATATATATATATATATATATATATATATATATATATATATATATATATATATATATATATATATATATATATATTATCGCTGGGGATAGAGGATTAAGAATACTTCCCACGTATTCCCTGCGTGTCGTAGAAGGCGACTAAAAGGGGAGGGAGCGGGGGGCTGGAAATCCTCCCCTCTCGTTTTTTTTTTAATTTTCCAAAAGAAGGAACAGAGGGGGCCAGGTGAGGATATTCCAAAAAAGGCCCAGTCCTCTGTTCTTAACGCTACCTCGCTAACGCGGGAAATGGCGAATAGTTTAAAAGAGAAAGAAAAAATATATTTTTTCTTTCTTTTAAACTATTCGCCATTTCCCACATTAGCGAGGTAGCGTTAAGAACAGAGGACTGGGCCTCTTTTGGAATATCCTCACCTGGCCCCCTCTGTTCCTTCTTTTGGAAAAAAAAAAAAGAGAGGGGAGGATTTCCAGCCCCCCGCTCTCTCCCCTTTTCTACGACATTCTACGACACGCAGGGAATACGTGGGAAGTATTCTTAATCCCCTATCCCCAGGGATAAAAAAAAAATATATATATATATATATATATATATATATATATATATATATATATATATATATATATATAAACGCACATACACGCACATATACATACATATACATATCAACGTATACATACATATACATGCAAGGACACATATACATATACTATATATGTGTACGTCTAGGAAGAGAGGAAAGTGATTGGTTCTCAGTGAATGTAGGTTTGCGGCAGGGGTGTGTCATGTCTCCATGGTTGTTTAATTTGTTTATGGATGGGGTTGTTAGGGAGGTAAATGCAAGAGTTTTGGAAAGAGGGGCAAGTACGAAGTCTGTTGGGGATGAGAGAGCTTGGGAAGTGAGTCAGTTGTTGTTCGCTGATGATACAGCGCTGGTGGCTGATTCATGTGAGAAACTGCAGAAGCTGGTGACTGAGTTTTAGTAAAGTGTGTGGAAGAAGAAAGTTAAGAGTAAATGTGAATAAGAGCAAGGTTATTAGGTACAGTAGGGTTGAGGGTCAATTCAATTGGGAGGTGAGTTTGAATGGAGAAAAACTGGAGGAAGTGAAGTGTTTTAGATATCTGGGAGTGGATCTGGCAGTGGATGGAACCATGGAAGCGGAAGTGGATCATAGGGTGGGGGAGGGGGTGAAAATTCTGGGGGCCTTGAAGAATGTGTGGAAGTCGAGAACATTATCTCGGAAAGCAAAAATGGGTATGTTTGAAGGAATAGTGGTTCCAACAATGTTGTATGGTTGCGAGGCGTGGGCTATGGATAGAGTTGTGCGCAGGAGGATGGATGTGCTGGAAATGAGATGTTTGAGGACATGTGTGGTGTGAGGTGGTTTGATCGAGTGAGTAACGTAAGGGTAAGAGAGATGTGTGGAAATAAAAAGAGCGTGGTTGAGAGAGCAGAAGACGGTGTTTTGAAGTGGTTTGGGCACATGGAGAGAATGAGTGAGGAAAGATTGACCAAGAGGATATATGTGTCGGAGGTGGAGGGAACGAGGAGAAGAGGGAGACCAAATTGGAGGTGGAAAGATGGAGTGAAAAAGATTTTGTGTGATCGGGGCCTGAACATGCAGGAGAGTGAAAGGAGGGCAAGGAATAGAGTGAATTGGAGCGATGTGGTATACCGGGGTTGACGTGCTGTCAGTGGATTGAATCAAGGCATGTGAAGCGGCTGGGGTAAACCATGGAAAGCTGTGTAGGTATGTATATTTGCGTGTGTGGACGTATGTATATACATGTGTATGGGGGTGGGTTGGGCCATTTCTTTCGTCTGTTTCCTTGCGCTACCTCGCAAACGCGGGAGACAGCGACAAAGTATAATAAAAAATAATAATAATATATCAATTATACTTTGTCGCTGTCTCCCACATTAGTGTGGTAGCGCAAGGAAACAGACGAAAGAATGGCCCAACCCACCTACATACACATGTATATAAATACACGTCCACACACGCATATATACATATACATCTCAACATATACATATATATACACATAAAGACATATACATATATACACATGTACATAATTCATACTTGCTGCCTTTATTCATTCCCGTCGCCACCCCACCACACATGAAATGGAAAACCCCCTCCCCCTGCATGTGCGCAAAGTAGCGCTAGGAAAAGACAACAAAGGCCACAATCATTCACACTCAGTCTCTAGCTGTCATGTATAATGCACTGAAACCACAGCTCCCTTTCCACATCCAGGCCCCACGAAAATTTCCATGGTTTACCCCAGACGCTTCACATGCCCTGGTTCAATCCATTGAAAGCACGTCGACCCTAGTATACCACACTGTTCCAATTCACTCTATTCCTTGCATGCCCTTCACCCTCCTGCATGTTCAGGCCCCAATCACTCAAAATCTTTTTCACTCCATCTTCCCACTTCCAATTTGGTCTCCCACTTCTCCTCGTTCCCTCCACCTCTGACACATATATCCTCTTTGTCAATCTTTACTCACTCATTCTCTCCACGTGACCAAGCCATTTCAAAACACCCTCTTCTGCTCTCCCAACCACACTCTTTTACTAACATGCAGCTCTCTCACTCTTTCATTACTTACTCGATCAAACCACCTCACACCACATACTGTCCTCAAACATCTCATTTCTACCACATCCACCCTCCTCCGCACAACTCTATCTACAGCCTACGCCTCGCAACCATATAACATTGTTGGAACCACTATTCCTTCAACCATACCCACACATGTACACATGTACATATTCATACTTGCTTGCCTTCATCCATTCCTGTTGCTATCCCACCCCATATATATGTTAATCTAGTAAAGAATGACTGTACTATACTGGGGTTCACATGACATCAAAATCCAGAGAAACATTTTGACCAGTTCTTAACAATGTTTAAGTAATGTGACCAGTTCTTAACAATGTTTAAGTAATGAAGTCCTTAAAAATGCAGGAGGCCAAAGAAGAAGTTATAATGATTCATTCATTCACACAACAATTCACTATAAAATTTCATAACACTTTTAATGAATACATGAGAGCCACTTGGAATCACACCATCCATGAATCACTAAGTCATGTTCAATAAGGTATCTGCTTGAGGCAGGGGATCTAAGAGTGTAGGTGGCTGTACTGAGAAGCTGGTGTGCACTTTTCATTTCTCTGTGATTGCTGGTGAGTGGTTATCAACCCCTTAAATACCTCCAGAGAGATATTTATGCAATATTTATTTAAAAAAATAAAGTAATAAATGTGGCAAAAAAGTAGTGGTCAGCAGCTCTGGAAAGAATCTCTACAATTGCTTCATTCATTCACAGAAAAATTTCTACTTTATTTCACTGTTTAAATATACTTATTCCCTACTTCTCTATATTTCCAGATGCAATTTCTGAGGCAAATGAGAAGAATTAATCATGATCAAAACATAATGGGACAAGAAACTGAGAAAAAAGATGGAATACAGAGGATATTCATGAAATGAGATATACCATGATGAGAGAGAGGCTAATGCAAAGAATACAGTCAGATGACAAAAAGCTGGGGACACTAAATCAGACAAGAGGATACAGCACACCACTAGTACTGATAAGAAGCCAACAGTGTAAGGCAATGATTACATTTGACAAAGTAATGCATACGAATGCTGATGGATTAGAAGCAAATGTCAAACAGCTGGAATCTAAGGATTGTAATATGAAAAACACACAATGTGAGTGTAGAAACAAAGCTTACTACAGAGATAAGATCTCACCCGTTCCGTCCAGAGGGGTACATACTAGTAAGGTGGGAAAAAGAAGACAAAGGAGCAAGAGGAATGGCACTCCTTATCAGAGATAGCCTTAAGTTTTTAGGAAATCATAGAATATGGCCTATACATATATTATGAGCAGAATAACTGCAAGAAAGAAATGCATTGTGGTATTATCATACCATACTCAAAAAAATCTTTACTATCCAGATCATATATGCTCTAAAGCTTAACAGTGACAGAACAATCAGGATGATACTGGAGGTATATTACCAGTACTACCCGCCTGGGTACCAGGAGGGTCAGTGACATGTGCTTGGTGAACCAGCACTTTAGTGGTTGTCAAGTTGCACTCTGACCCAGGTAGCTGTCTTTTCTTCCTGCCTCACCCACATGTGGACTACCGGCATTCTGTCCACAAACATGCAATCTCTCCTTATCATATGTAACACCTGAAAACACTTACCTCACACACTTCATCCTTTGTACCTCTAGATTTTCCTGCAATGAGCATTTGCACTAGTCCCGCCTTTTGGTAAAATGGTAGGAGCAGTAAATAGAAGTAGAAGGTATGAACATTTAGGCAAGGCTAGGTTAGGTAGAAATATCAGGCAGAGGTAGTAGGTAGGAACATTAGGTAGGAGCCTGTGCAAACACTGCACTAGACTTGGCTTCTGCCAGTGGCCTGTTGAGGGTGAGGCACTAAAGGCTAAGAAGTGGCAATGGAGTTCACTAGTTATGGAGAGACTAGTGCTGTGGCCACCCCCTTGAGGGAGTTCCAGAAGGGAATAGGCATCAAAGATACAGATAGAGAGATAGATAGATAGATATATAGATAGATAGATACATAGATCAGGATGGTTTATAAAGAAGTAAGAACGTAGTTTTTGAGGTAATACAGTGATAATAACAGAATGTACTTATAATGAGACAGACTAGGGAAACTTTGGTATACTTGGTGACAGACAGTCATAGAGACGCAAGCTTTTCAAACATTTACAGAAAAATTTCCTGCACCAACTTGTCAATGAACAAACTTGGATGAGAGGTACAGGTACACCATCATTACTCTATCTTACCTTCACACATACTAACATGGATGTTGAGAATATCATGATACACTAAGTCAAAAAAGTAATTATTTAATGCTTAAGGTTAACTGTGTGGTATATACAATATAAAAATAGCAGAAACAAGACAAGATCTGAAAAGAAAACAAATTCGCAGAAACTAAACAGAGTGTAACAGTTTCCTCTGTAACACAAATAAGGATATGAAGCTGAGGAGCCAGGAACCAGGCCATTGTGGTGAGAAAGGTTTTGTGAAATTTCTAGTGAAGGAGTAGGAGCATATAGTGGCCACAAAAAGTCTTGTCATACTTACATTTCAGTACATTTTCATTTCTCTTTTGGCCTTGATTACTATCTGCAGATGTCTGTATGGAATTGGCAAGGTTCCTGAAGTATTCTAGGTCCATGCTTTGGGTCCTTAGGGTCTTGATCTCCTGAATGAGGTGAGGCACTAATGAGGTGTTGCAAGAGATAGCCTGATACATGGTGAGGCAGGTTGCTGGTGCTCACACCATTAGAAAGACTTGTCTCAGTAACCAGTTGTAAAACGACTTCACCCTGAGAGCACTATATGCTTGTAACCACAACAAACCTTAGCTGTGTATCACCTTTGAAAATACATAAGGGGTGGACAAGGCTTTTTGTGGACACTTTAGGTACTTTGACCTCAAACAGAGAGAGCAAACTGAAAAACTGGGAAGACTAGTTCAGTAAAAGATGCTAAACAATAAAGGAGCTTCAGGAAGTGATGACAAAGATATAGGTATAACTCCAACTGGCCAGCATTTGTAAAGTAAAAGAGAGCAAGGAACAAGTAAAACAGAATAAGAAAGATGGAACAGGCATTTTGAAAAGATTGTGTGGAAAAGGCAGAAGAAAATCCAAAACCCTTTCCCTAATTTCAATAGGAACAAATTGTCAGTTAAAGACCAACTAAATGGTGTAAGGCACTCCGAGGAAAGAGTAGTGAAGGAGGATGTAAGGAAAAGTGAGGAACTTAAGGACAAGTTAAAAAAAGTGTTCTCCACAGAAGACACCATAGCCCTAAAATCAGATGGAATCGGAAGTAAGTCTTAGAAAGCACCAATATATCTAAAAAGAAAAAAAAATAATTGATAGAATACTAAATGGTCTTGGCCCATAAAAGGCAATTGGTCCTGAGGAATTTCCATCATGTATGCTCAAGATGTAAACTTATACACTTGATAAGTCACTAGAAATATGATTCAAGATGTCACTGAAAGGAGGAAAAGTACCAAAGGAGTGGGAAAGGGGAAAACCATGCCTAGTATAAAATAAAACTGACTGGAAAGAGGTGCAGATCTACAAACCAATCTCCCACTTGACTGTAGTTTCTAAGGTACTGCAAATGATAACTGGAAAACAAATAAATAATTTCCTGCAGAGGAAGAATTATCTAAGTGAGAGCCAACACAGTTTTAGGGATAGCAGGTCATGTGTAATTAACCTCCAAGATTTCTATGAGTGAACCCCATTTCAGACACAAGACAAGGATGGATGGACTGTCTGTATCTGGACTGTCAGGAAGCATTTGACACTGCACTGCATGAGAGACTGATTGATGCAGGACCACCTAGCAGGAATAAGGGCTTCTTCAATAGATAAAAAGATTACCTTAGAGGAAGGGAGCTAAGGAAATGTTAGGGGAGCCTTCTTGAAATGGGATGAGGTAGAGTGCTGCTGGGTTCTTTTCTTGGACAATCATTTTTCTTGACCTGTCAAAAGTTATGGGCTCGTACCTTAAAGAGAGAAGTGAAAAATGGAGGATTTTTTTTTTTTTTTTTTTTACAAGAGGACCTAAAGAGACCCCAAAGTTGGAGTCATACTTGACTGATGAAGTTCAACTGGAGAGAGAGAGAGAGAGAGAGAGAGAGAGAGAGAGAGAGAGAGAGAGAGAGAGAGAGAGAGAGAGAGAGAGAGAAAGAGAGAGAGAGAGAGAGAGAAAGAGAGAGAGAGAGAGAGAGAGAGGGAGAGAGAGAGAGAGAGAGAGAGAGAGAGAGAGAGAGAGAGAGAGAGAGAGAGAGAGAGAGAGAGAGAGAGAGAGAGAGACACACACACACTAAGGGTTGACAACATCCCTAACGTGCCACCCAACTTAAAAGATTAGCTAAGGAGACCAAACATCTGCTAGCAAGTATCAGAACTGTATTAACTCATTAAAGGCAGGCAACTTTCTTTTTTAATACATCCATGTACGGCGGCATATTCTAGAAATAATAAAGTATCCAGTAATAAGCCAATACACCCATAAGATAAAATTAGATAAAAAATGATGGTAAGAGGTTTTACTTACATGATACTGCATCACTGCTGGCTGTGGGAGGAGGGGAGGAGTAGCATGGGAGGACCCAGGGTGTGCAGCTTATCAGGCGTGCCTGGGACGAGGCTAGGGGACTTTGCGATCACTTTTGTTTTACACTAAATTTATAATTCATGCATTTATATACAACTGTTATGGATTCTATTTAAATGTCAGAGATGCGACATCGTCCAATTTCACCATACAATTATTATGCAAAAGTGCCTAACATTAAGTAACATTTACCTACCTACTAATGTCCAAACGTTAGATAACAGATAATGCTGGTGCTGACCACAGATGGGTGAGTGAGGGCAGGTGTTTAAAGGAATGGGTAAACATTGCTAAAAGTCAGAAAACAATTACGATGCAAAATAGCTCAACGTTATGTATGTTATCTGGCTTCTACCATAAGAACATCAGGTAACATCGCCTGCCTTTAATGGACTAAAGTTCATGGATAAAAAAATATCTAGAAAATAGTTGACATCCTACATGTTTCTCCAATTAGGTTTCCACATCCAAAGAAGCCCCAAGTATAACAGAAATGGTCCAGAGGGGACAGCAAAGATGATTCCAGAATTAAGGGAACTCAATTACAAGGAAGGGAGGGAAGCCTAGATTTGCTTATGATGAGAGACAAAAGAATGAGAAAACTGACCTGCAAAGCAGCAGGTGTGGACGGGACTGCAATTGAATTTCTCAACAAAAGGGCTGATAGTGCTGCTGACTCATTAGGTAAAATTTTCAAAGCATGTATGGGTCAACATGAGGTGCCAGAGGATTGGCATAATACCTCTATATACCTGTACTGTGCCACAGGGTAAAAGCATGGAGTGTAAAAAAGAATGTTCAAATTACAGAGGTATAAGTTGTTAGGTATACATGGTAAGTTGTATGGGAGAGTAGTGACTGAGAGAGTGGTGGCACATACAGGGCATCAGACTGGAGAAGAACAATGTGGCCTCAGGAGTGGTGGAGGACATATGGATCAGTAGTTTTCTTTTGAAGAATGAATGAGACATACGCAGAGAGAGAAAATTATTTTTATGTGAGATGCTATTATTATATGGTGCGGGAAGAAAGCCAGTAGAAGCAAGGAGGAGTTTTAACCATGAGTGTAAAGTGTGTGTGCAAGAAAAGAGCATGGTGTGGCTTCAAGCAAAAGGGGTTGTGCATCAAGGGTGCATGATATCCCCATGGATGTTTAACGTGTTTATGCATGGGGTAGTGGAGGAGGTAAGTGCAAGGCTTCTGGAAAGGACTGCAGATCTGCAGGCAGTTGCAAATAGGAAAGGGAACTGGAAGATATGTCAGTTGTTTGCTGATGACAACTTTGGTGGCATACTTAAACAAGAAACTGCAGAATCTGATGTCTGACTTTGAGAGAAAGAAAAAGTTAATGTGAATAAAAGTGAGGAAATGAGGTTTTGCAGGGAAGGGAGACTGGACTGCCACAGTAAAATTTTCAGTGGAATGAGCTTGGAGGATGTGAGGTGTTTTAGATACCTGAGATAAGATATGGTAAGAGATGGAAATATGGTAGTTGAAATGAATCATACGGTAAGTGAGGGAGCAAACATTCTGGGTGCAATGAGGAATGTGCGGAAAGAGAGGTCGCTGTCTATGCTGGCAAAGTTGGATATGTTTGATGGTAAAGTAATCTTGTCTGAGCTCTATGAAGGCAAGGAATGTGGCATAAATGAAGTAAGGAAGAGTGTAGATGTGTTGTAAATGAAATGCTCGAGGACAATATGTGGTGTGAAGAAGATTGACTGCATACAAAATGACTGAGGTAGAGAGAGGTAGGGTAGTAAGAAACTATGGTTGAGATAGTTGAAACAGTTTGCTAAAATATTTGAACACTGAAAGTGGATAAGTTAAGAGAGACTGACAAAGGGTATATAAAATCCAAACTGAATAAAGAGGAGGTGGAGACCAAGGCTGAAATGGAAGGATGGACTGAAGGATGTTTTGGGTGATCTTGACCTAACACGTAGGAGATTGTGAGGTATGCATGGAATGGAGTGAACTGAAGTAATGTGGTGTGGAAGGAGGTTTTTGTCAATGTATCTAACAAAGGAGACACCATGGAATGGTCTGTGGATGTCAGTTGTGGATAGAAAACTCTGGGGTTAATAAACTCTGTGACATTTAAAGAGTGCATGTAAGCTAACAGAGTCATTCTTCATCTGTTCCTGGTGCTGCCTTGCTGATGTAAAAAAAACAAAAAAGTATTAAAAAACAATACTAAAAGACAAAGCTGTAAAGAAAAATACTGTCCTTACAATCTCCCATAAACTAATGAGGTACATGAAGGATGTAAATCATTTCTTTCTATTAGACAAGTTGTTAAGCCTTAGTCAAGGGGACATTTTATGATCATCTGCAAGATCAACCTTATGACTCTACTGAAATTACCAAATGGACCGACCCCAAGGAGTGGCCCCCTGACTGGGAACCAATGCAATACCAGATAGGAAAGCTATCAGGAACAACTTGAAGGTGAAGCAAATTACCTTAATGAAATTCCCAGACACAGTGCTTCTATACTGCATTTTGTTAATAAAACATATACGAATATCTATGTGCATAAAACAAGGAACACATTATTAAATCATAATGATATATATTCATTATACTAGATTGCCATTTCCCACATTAGTGAGGTAATGCCAGGAAACAGATGAAGAAAGACCCATCCACTCAGATACATACATTTATTTTTTTTATTTATCTATTTTACTTTGTCGCTGTCTCCCACGTTAGTGAGGTAATGCAAGGAAACAGATGAAAGAACGGCCCAACCCACTCACATACACATGTATATACATACACGTCCACACTTGCAAATACACATACCTATACATCTCAACGTATACATTTATATACACACACACAGATATATACATATATACACATGTACATAATTCATAGTCTGCCTTTATTCATTCCCATCGCCACCCTGCCACACATGAAATAACAAACCCCTCTCCCCGCATGTGCGCAAGGTAGAGCTAGGAAAGGACAACAAAGGCCACATTCGTTCACACTCAGTCTCTAGCTGTCATGTATAATGCACCGAAACCACAGCTCCCTTTCCACATCCAGGCCCCACAGAACTTTCCATGGTTTACCCCAGACACTTCACATGCCCTGGTTCAATCCACTGACAAAGAGGGTATTGATCAATGGATACATACATATAAATGCTTATCTATATTCATTTATCATACTTGATCACCATTTCCCATGTCAGCGAAGCAGTGCCAGGAAACAGACAAAGAAATACTCATCCACTCATATAGAAAAAATATATACATCTTTTTTATTATTATACTTTGTCGCTGTCTCCCACGTTAGCGAGGTAGCACAAGGAAACAGACGAAATAATGGCCCAACCCACCCACATACACATGTATATACATACACGTCCACACACGCACATATACATACCTATACATTTCAACATATACATATATATATATATATATATACATACACACATATACATACATACACATGTACATAATTCATACTGTCTGCCTTTATTCATTCCCGTCACCATCCCGCCACACATGAAATGACAACCCCCTTACCCCAACATGCACATGATGTAGCGCTAGGAAAAGACAACAAAGGCCAAATTCGTTCACACAGTCTCTAGCTGTCATGTATAATGCACTGAAACCACAGCTCCCTTTCCACATCCAGGCCCCACACAACTTTCCATGGTTTAACCCAGATGCTTCACATGCCCTGGTTCAATCCACTGACAGTACGTCAACCCCGGTATACCACATCCTTCCAATTCACTCTATTCCTTGCACGCTTTTCACCCTCCTGCATGTTCAAACCCCGATCGCTCAAAATCTTTTTCACTCCATCTTCCACCTCCAATTTGGTCTCCCACTTCTCCTCATTCCCTCCACAACTGACACATATATCCTCTTTGTCAATCTTTCCTCACTCATTCTCTCCATGTGACCAAACCATTTCAAAATACCCTCTTCTGCTCTCTCAACCACACTCTTTTTATTACCACACATCTCTCTTACCCTTTCATTACTTACTCGACCAAACCACCTCACACCACATATTGTCCTCAAACATCTCATTTCCAGCACATCCACCCTCCTCTGCACAACTCTATCTGTAGCCCATGCCTCGCAACCATATAACATTGTTGGAACCACTATTCCTTCAAACATACCCATTTTTGCTCTCTCAGATAATGTTCTCGCCTTCCACGCATTTTTCAATGCTCCCAGAACTTTCGCCCCCTTCCCCACCCTGTGACTTGCTTCCGCTTCCATGGTTCCATCTGCCGCCAAATCCACTCCCAGATATCTAAAACACTTCACTTCCCCCAGTTTTTCTCCATTCAAACTTACTTCCCAATTGACTTGTCCCTCAACCCTACTGTACCTAATAACCTAGCTCTTATTCACATTTACTCTCAGCTTTCTTCTTTCACACACTTTACCAAACAGTCACCAGCTTCTGCAGTTTCTAATCTGAATCAGCCACCAGTGCTATATCATCAGCAAACAACAACTGACTCACTTCCCAAGCTCTCTCATCCACAAGCTCTCTCATCCACAACAGACTGCATACTTGCCCCTCTCTCCAAAACTCTTGCATTCACCTCCCTAACAACCCCATCCATAAACAAATTAAACAACCATGGAGACATCACACACCCCTGCCACAAACCAACATTCACTGAGAAACAATCACTTTCCTCTCTTCCTACTCGTACACATGCCTTACATCTTCGATAAAAACTTTTCACAGCTTCTAACAACTTGCCTCCAACACCACATATTCTTAATACCTTCCACAGAGCACCTCTACATATATACATATATGCACATAAACATACCTATACATACATATACATAACATTTACATACACAAACATATAAATACATACACATATACATATTCATACTTGCTTGCCTTCATCCATTACCAGCACCACCCTGGCCCACAAGGAAACAGTTTATTTGAAAAATTTAGCATTTTTCTAACAGTTACCAAATCACTGCTATAATCAGCATTTCATTAATGTTTTATATATAGCTTTGTTATCATTTCTACTCTTCCAATCTCTAGTTTTTCAATGTTCATTCCCTACTATAAATGTAGTGCAAATAGTATGTAAAATTAATGTAACCAAAGTAATGAATTACACTTGCTTGTTCTATTTCAATGAAAAATTACTTTTGATCTTATTCTAAAGATGTATGGTAAAGAATATGACATGAGAAGGGGATTCTATACTGTATACAGAGCTGCCAACCTTGTCAAAGAAAAAAGGAACACAGATAGCAAAAATAAGGAATTTTGAATAAAAAGAATTTGGCAAAACAAAATTTACAACCAAGTGCAATACAGGCTACACTTTTAATTCAGGAAATTCTAATGTCCAGTACTCAAGCTGTTATCTCTATTCATTTATCAAGATGTAGATGGTCCACAAGTGTTCACTTTAAAATCAACAAAGCATCTAGTCAGTAGCATTTCATTTTTAGTCCTCACACTAAGTCAACAGAGGTTCTAATGTTTGTCTGTCCACACATATTCAGTCCTGGGTAGAAAGCTTTTTTATGTTATAAACAGTGGTTGCCTGTTTGCACTTCTCCAGAAGCCTTTCGCTGAACTTCACTTGATGATAACTGTTTTTTTTTACCAGAGCTATACACTTTCTGTGTGAGGGAATCTGATAATGTTTGTGTGCCAAAACTTGGGTGAAATTCTGTGGAGTTTTTCCTTACCAGACTGAAATCATCTCATCTTCAGCATTGCAGTGAGCAACTGATAGCTTAGCAAACTTGTCTCAGTTGTGAAACGGCCACCCACAACTCATCAGCTCTTTGGTCAAGATACACACCTTCAAGCTGATCCACCTGGTAGTGAGCAAATTCAAGTTCAAGCTCATCTACCTGCTCTTCTATGAAGTGGAATTTCTTCACAAAGTAGAGCACTAATGCAAACTTTACATCCATTCTCTTCCTTGGGTCAGCATTGCATTCTGAATCAGCTCATTCTTCAGGGGGAGCTTCTTGAGCACATAATCACACACACACACACAAAGTATTTCCTGACTGATGTAAAAAATTTTCCTTACTGTTGATGAGAATGCTTTCATTGTGAGATAGTTTGTAACATCATTCCACTATATGTGATCCTCACCTAGTTATTGATTGCACTTTTCCCTGTAGCTGCACTGTTCAGGTGCAGCTTTCTTTCTGTTGTCAACACTGCTTGAAGCTGCTTTATTACAAGTACCTGATGTATCCCTTTCAGTGAATGCACTGACACTCATCTTTGTTTTTGCAAATAATACTCCAGTATAGGCAGTCGCTGTGTCAACTTAGCCCAATCTTTTTGAGGATGAAGGTTAGAGATGTTTTCTTAAAGGAAGCCTGTCCTGCACTGCTGGTTGGGTGAGAAGAAGGAGGTAGAGATGTCTTCTTAGAGGAAGCCTGTCCTGCACTGCTGGCTATGTGAGAGGATGAAGGCAGAGACATTTTGCTTAATGAGGTCTGACCAGCACTGCTCTGTCCAGGGGAAAATATGGAGTGATCTTCCTTGTATTGGCTTGTAGTGCAGCACGACTAGAAATCAATGCTGTGATGAAGTGACTTCACTCTTCTCCGGCTCACTGTCATCTCGTTCCATGACGCATAGCACAACATGCAATACGAAAAATGGCAAACAAAATCACCAAAACATGAGGACCAAGTTTTCCCACATGGGAGGTGGCTGTAACATTCTGACCTCTTCACACTCTTCCATTTTGGTCATTGTCTAATTGATATTCCCTGTTTTTACTTTTTTATTTATAATACTTTGTCGTTGTCTCCCGCATTAGCGTGGTAGAGCAGGGAAACAAGACAAAAGAATGGCCCAAGCCACCAACATACACATGTATATACATGTACGTCCACACACGCACATATACATACCTATACATTTCAACGTATACATATATATACATAAACAGACATATACATATATACACATGTACATAATTAATACTTGCTGCTTTTATTCATTCCCGTCGCCACCCCAAAAGACATGAAATGACAATCCCCTCCCACCGCATGTGCGCGAGGTAGCGCTAGGAAAAGACAACAAAGGCCACCTTTGTTCACACTCACACACCAGCTGTCATGTACAATGCACTGAAACCACAGCTCCCTTTCCACATTCAGGCCCCACAAAACTTTCCATGGTTTACCCCAGACGCTTCACATGCCCTGGTTCAATCCATTGACAGCACATCAACCCCGGTATACCACATCCTTCCAATTCACTCTATTCCTTGCACATCTTTCACCCTCCTGCATGTTCAAGCCCCGATCACTCAAAATCTTTTTCACCCCATCTTTCTACCTCCAATTTGGTCTCCCACTTCTCCTCATCCCCTCCACCTCTGACACATACATCCTCTTTGTCAATCTTTCCTCACTCATTCTCTCCATGTGACCAAACCATTTCAAAACACCCTCTTCTGCTCTCTCAACCACACTCTTTTTATTACCACACATCTCTCTTACCCTTATATTACTTACTCGATCAAACCGCCTCACACCAAATATTTTCCTTAAACATCTCATTTCCAGCACATCCATCCTCCTCCGTACAGCTCTATCTATAGCCCACGCCTCGCAACCATATAACATTGTTGGAACCACTATTCCTTCAAACATACCCATTTTTGCTTTCCGAGATAATGTTCTCGACTTCCACACATTCTTCAGCACTCCCAGAACTTTCGCCCCCTCCCCCACCCTATGATTCACTTCCACGGTTCCATCCGCTGCCAAATCCACTCCCAGATATCTAAAACAATTCACTTCCACCAGTTTTTCTCCATTCAAACTTACCTCCCAATTGACTTGTCCCTCAACCCTACTGAACCTATTAACCTTGCTCTTATTTACATTTACTCTCAGCTTTCTTCTTTCACACACTTCACCAAAGTCAGTCACCAGCTTCTGCAGTTTCTCACATGAATCAGCCACCAGCGCTGTATCATCAGCGAACAACAACTGACTCACTTCCCAAGCTCTCTCATCCACAACAGACTGCATACTTGCCCCTCTTTCCAAAACTCTTGCATCCAACTCCCTAACAACCCCATCCATAAACAAATCAAACAACCATAGACCATTTCAAAACACCCTCTTCTGCTCTCTCAACCACACTCTTTTTATTACCACACATCTCTCTTACCCTTTCATTACTTAATAATACACCTCACACCACATATTATCCTCAAACATCTCATTTCCAGCACATCCACCCTCCTCCGCACAACTCTATCTGTAGCCCATGCCTCGCAACCATATAACATTGTTGGAACCACTATTCCTTCAAACATACCCATTTTTGCTTTCTGAGATAATGTTCTCACCTTCCACGCATCTTTCAACGCTCCCAGAACTTTCGCCCCCTTCCCCACCCTGTGACTCGCTTCCGCTTCCATGGTTCCATCCGCCGCCAAATCCACTCACAGATATCTAAAACACTTCACTTCCTCCAGTTTTTCTCCATTCAAACTTACTTCCCAATTGACTTGTCCTCAACCCTACTGTGCCTAATAAACTTGCTCTTATTCACATTTACTCTAAGCTTTCTTCTTTCACACACTTTACCAAACTAAGTCACCAGCTTCTGCAGTTTCTCATCTGAATCAGCCACCAGTACTGTATCATCAGCAAACAACAACTGACTCACTTCCCAAGCTCTCTCATCCACAACAGACTGCAAACTTGCCCCTCTCTCCAAAACTCTTGCATTCACCTACCTAACAACCCCATCCATAAACAATTAAACAACCATGGAGACATCACACACCCCTGCCGCAAACCTACATTCACTGAGAACCAATCACTTTCCTCTCTTCCTACTCATACACATGCCTTACATCCTCGATAAAAACTTTTCACTGCTTCTAACAACTTGCCTCCCACACCATATATTCTTAATACCTTCCACAGAGCATATCTATCAACTCATCATATGCCTTCTCCAGATCCATAAATGCTACATACAAATCCATTTGCTTTTCTAAGTGTTTCTCACATGCATTCTTCAAAGCAAACACCTGATCCACACATCCTCTACCACTTCTCAAACCACATTGTTCTTCCCCAATCTCATGCTCTGTACATGCCTTCACCCTCTCAATCAATACCCTCCCATATAATTTCCCAGAAATACTCAACAAACTTATACCTCTGTTTTGAGCACTCACCTTTATCCCTTTGCCTTTGTATAATGGCACTATGCAAGCATCCCGCCAATCCCCATGCACCTCACCATAAGTCATACATACATTAGATATCCTTACCAACCAGTCAACAACACAGTCACCCCCTTTCTTAATAAATTCCATTTCAATATCATCCAAACCTGCTGCCTTGCCGGCTTTCATCTTTCGCAAAGCTTTTACTACCTCTTCTCTGTTTACCAAATCATTCTCCCTAACCCTCTCACTTCACACACCACCTCGACCAAAACACCCTATATCTACCACTCTACCATCCAACACATTCAACAAACCTTCAAAATACTCACTCCATCTCCTTCTAACATCACCACTTCTTGTTATCACCTCCCAATTTGACCTCTTCACTGATGTTCCCATTTGTTCTTTTGTCTTATGCACTTTATTTGCCTCCTTCCAAAACATCGTCTTATCCTCCCTAAAATTTAATGATACTCTCACCCCAACTCTCATTTGCCCTCTTTTTCATCTCTTGCACCTTTCTCTTGACCTCCTGCCTCTTTCTTTTATACATCTCCCACTCATTTGCACTATTTCCCTGCAAAAATCGTCCAAATGCCTCTCTCTTCTCTTTCAATAACAATCTTACTTCATCCCACCATTCACTGCCCTTTCTAATCTGCCCACCTCCCACCTTTCTCATGCCACAAGCATCTTTTGTGCAAGCCATCACTGCTTCCCTAAATACATCCTATTCCTCCCCCACTCCCCTTACGTTATTTGCTCTCACCTTTTTCCATTCTGCACTCAGTCTCTCTTGGTACTTCCTCACACAAGTCTCCTTCCCAATCTCACTTACTCTCACCACTCTCTTCACCCCAACATTCTCTCTTCTTTTCTGAAAACCCATACAAATCTTTACCTTCACCTCCACAAGATAATGATCAGACACCCCTCCAGATGCACCTCTAAGCACATTAACATCCAAAAGTCTCTCTTTCACGCGCTTATCAATTAACTCGTAATCCAATAACACTCTCTGGCCATCTCTCCTACTTACATTTGTATACTTACGTATATCTCTCTTTTTAAACCAGGTATTCCCAATCACCAGTCCTTTTTCAGAACATAAGTCTACAAGCTCTTCACCATTTCCATTTACAACACTGAACACCCCATGTGCACCAATTATTCCTTAAACTGCCACATTACTCACCTTTGCATTTAAATCACCCATCATTATAACCCGGTCTCGTGCATTAAAACTACTAACACACTCACTCAACTGCTCCCAAAACGCTTGCCTCTCATGATCTTTCTTCTCATGCCCAGGTGCATATGCACCAATAATCACCCATCTCTCTCCATCCACTTTCAGCTTTACCCATATCAATCTAAGAGTTTCTTACACTATCACATACTCCCACAACTCCTGTTTCAGGAGTAGTGCTACTCCTTCCCTTGCTCTTGTCCTCTCATCAACCCTTGCCTTTACTCCCAAGACATTCCCAAACCACTCTTCCCCTTTACCCTTGTTATCACTTTTTAAATAATTTACATAAACATGATTTGGCATTTTTAATAGTAATATGAACATTTTCACTTGTTTGTTAGAGATCAGCTGCACTAAATTTTGCAAGAAAGGAACGGGTTTATATATACAGTAATTCATTCTATCCCCGTTAATTAATGGTCGAGCCCCAAATAAATTGATGTGATGTAACTTACATGCTGAGGATTTTCTAGCAAAACTTCTATTGTTACTCTTCATCTATTACTGCTAGAAAATCTTAGTAAATCAAATTTCACTACTTTGAAGAGCAGCAATAGATATGACCGCCTGTGAACCAACCTGTGCGGTCATTTCCGCAAAATGGTTGAAAATTGACTAGTCTGAATTATTTTGTACAGTGCATAGACGATGAGAATGTATACTAAATATATAAAACAGTGCACCCCTGTGAACTTCCCATACATTACATACACAATACATGTACAATACATGAACATATGACCAGAATTTCAAAAAACCTAGCTTACTACGAAAAATCATCCTGGTGTATCTATCTAAAAAAAAAAGTAACAGATGGCAAAAACATAATAGTTGGCAACTCTGTGCATATGAAATACTGTACACAGAATTATCATAAGTACCAACCATAACAAAACAACGGTAGTAACACTAGTCATTTCAAATTTCAATTAACTTAGGGGCAATTATTTTTTTGCTGCCTGTTCATTCTTCTTAGCAGAGCACTTCCTACCAGCACCCTAAAGGCATTTTATACTGACCAAATCATCACAGTAAAATGCATTTTCCAAAAATGATCCTTTTACATTATGTTTAACTGGCAGACTGAAGAATGAAAGGCAAAAGTGAATTCCAGATAAGCTAACTGCCATAAACTTAAAAGTATGCAGAAGTGTGAGTGGAAGATGCAGATGGAGATAAAAGATCACATAAAGGGCTAATGTGATGAAAGAGTCATATTTACACAGTATCTAGTCTTTTAACCCCTTAAACAGACACATAAATTTCTTGTGCTTCTGAAGAATTTTTTTCAAGTGGAGGAAAACACAATTTCTTTCTTATGAAATGGAAGAACATCACATAAGATAAAACAGAAAAACAAGTGAAATAGGCTCAAATGTACCAGTTGAAAAATAAAGAATTCTAGTGGAAGCATACTGCTGAGAGAGCACTAAGTGCTACACAGCCTGGTGGCAACATGTTTTAAATACCACCATCCTGTTTATGTAGAATTCTAATGCACCCGATTATACTTAAGATCATAAAATATACTATCATCTGCATTGCTACACCCTTATGCTACAGAGCACATACCACTCACTTTCACCTACAATCAGCAGTCTACTGTAATATCCTTTACATGCCATGGCTGAAGAGTACCTAAACAACTACGAATAAATGTTGTATATGTGGGAATTATGCCTTTAGCCACTGTCACAGATCAAGTTAAATTTTTGGATCAAAAACGTGGTTAGCAATGTATATGAGGTCCCCTTTACCAGGTAAATGTATATCTACAAAAAGTCTGGTTAAGAGGTTAAAGGCATAGAAATATCTTAAGATCTATATGTGTCAATCTGCATCACATGAAATAGCAACCATAATAAAGTATAGGAAGATGCAACTAGTAAGAATAAAACATACTTAAAACAACAAAATTACATCAAGGACAAAAAAGCACTTTTTCAACTACAGTTCTTACCTGTTGGCCCCCATGCTTCATCATTCGTAGCTTCTCGAACTTTTGCCTCAACTTCTGTGTAGTTCATCACCATATTGGTACTGAAAAATTATTATCATTTTCTTTTATTTTGCATGCCTTAGAATAGAATCTCTTGAAAAAAAAACAGCAAAAAATATTTTAATAACATGAAACTCCTACTAATTACCAATCTTAAAACTTTCAACCCTACCATTTTTCTATGTGCCCAATACATGGGCCCAGGCCTTTTCAACATTTATCAAAAAAAATTATCTTTTATGCTACTTAAATGAGAGATACACATACTTTTTTTTCAATGCCATAAATTTAAGTACTTAGAACTCTTGTGAAAAAAAAATAGATTCAAAAATGTGAATATCTTTTCTCTCCAAGTCAGTGCACTGCAAGCATAAGATATTCTCTCCAGGAATATCAGGATCAACCATCAGTCTGTAAGACAAGGATCCTTGGCTTTCACCAGCTGTCATTATCCTTTCAATTAGATAGCAGCATGTTCATCTACTCTGGCTCTGTCTCTGGCCAACCAGAGACTATCACTGAGATGAAATCATCAGCCTACTGGCTCCCAACCGTAAGAAGCTCACTTTTTTATTGGTCTCAAGCATCAACCCAAAAGCAGTCATAGCTGGTAGAGAGAAAGGCTTTTCAAAAAAGGAGTGAGGGGGATGGGAGGACAGGGCTAAGAAACCAGAAAAAATGCACACAGAAAACTGCCTTAGAAAGATATTCTTCAAACATAAAAACCTACATCTCTCTCCTCTGTAGTATCCTGTGTACATGAATGCATCCTGTGTACACAAGGTCATACCCACATGAAAGAGGATGAGTACATGAAAGCATACCCACACAAAAGAGAATGTGTACATGAGAGAATACCAAAATGAAAGAAGAAAGTTTAAGGAAAAAATTCAAATAAGAACACTAAACCCAAAGGCAAAATAGGCATCTTTAGTGGTAAATCTGAGACAAATTGAATTCTGTATCCCCTGAAGAAGGAATCTGCAGAGCAACACAACACCATCAAGAGTACCATACCTTCAAACATGCCCACCCTTGCCCTTCTAATAGTGAGCTATCTTTCCACAATTCCTTAAAGCTTCCAGGACCTTTGCCTCCTCACCATTCCTATGACTCACTTTAGCTTCCAAGGTTCCAATCACTGCAATGTCAGCTCCTAGATATCTAAAACATTTCACTTTCTGCAATCAAACTCAAAAACAGCCTACCTGTAACCCTCTATGCTTAACCTAATAACCATGCTTTTTTTCACATTTAATCTTAACTTTACCTCTGTAAAATCTCTAAAATCAGAAACCAACTTCTGTAGTTTCTTACTCATAACCTGCCACCAGCATCATGTCATCAGCAACCAACACTTACTTCACCTCCCAAGTGACCCAACCCCAAAAGACCAACTTCTCTCTCCAAAACATCTAACATATATGGTGACATTGAACATGCTTGCCACAGACCCACCATCACCTCAAACCAATCACCATTCTCTCTTCCTACTCACATACACACATGCCTTACAAAAGATCTTTTGGTAAAAACTCTTAACTTTACCTCTGTACACTCTCTAAAATCAGAAACCAACTTCTGTAGTTTCTCACTCGTAACATGCCAACAAACAACACTTACTTCACCTCCCAAGTGCCCCAACCCCAAAAGACCAACTTCTCTCTCCAACATCTAACATATATGGTGACACTGAACATGCTTGCCACAGACCCACCATCACCTCAAACCAATCACCCTTCTGTCTTCCTACTCACATACATGCATTACTCTCTTGGTAAAAACTCTCCAATGCATCTAATGGCTTTCCTTCCACACCATATATTCACAACACCTTTTTTAAACTATCTCCATCAACTCTATCATATACTTTCCCCAGATTCATAAATGCTAATCTAAGTATTCCTCACAAACATTCTCCAAAGCACACACCTGATCCTCCTATTCCCTAGCACTCCTGACACCGCACTGTTTACTCCACAAACTAAAGTTCTGTGCATGCCACCACCCATGCATGCAATCACTCTTCAAAAAAACTTACTAAGTACACTCAACAAACTTACAATGTTGTTCCTCCTTGCCTTTATACTATGGAACTACATATGCATTCATCAACTCCTCAGGCACCTCACCATGATCCATACATACCGGCAAAATACTATCTAAGCAAACAATAACACTATCACCCCCTACCTTGAAAAATTCAAATATAATTCCATCACTCAGCTGTATTCCAACTTACACACATCTTTTGCCACCTCTTCTCTTTTCACCAAACCACTTGCCATGACTCTCATTTCACATGCCTCCACATCCAAAACTTTCAACATCTACCACCCTATCACTGAACACATTCAAACAATCCTTCAGAATACTCACTCTACCTCTTCTTCACATCATTTCTACCTGTTACCACTTCACCATTCATGTCTACCATTGTCCCCATTTGTTCTCTTGCTTTTCCCACACTGTTAACCTACTTCCGAAGCATTTTCTGACAATCACTCCAATTCCCATTTGTTTTCTTTTTCAGCCCTAGCATGCTCCTCTTGACCTCGTGCTGCTTTCTCTTGTACATCTTTCACTTGATCTCCCTCCCTGCAAATAACAGCCATACGTCTCTCATTTCTCTTTCACAAGTAACTTAGCTTCATTATTCCACCACTTAAGTCAGCTACTGTATGATTGTAATTCAATCAACCTGTAATCATTCTTCACTTAATGATTAACTAATCTTCACTAAGGGCATAATATATAAACCATAGTATTCACTCTATAAAATTTCCTGTATATCTGCCACTCTGAATATGTAATTGTACCTCACTTATATGTATATGTCTGTATATGCTGAAATGTATAGGTATGTATATGTATATGTTTTTTTATTTTTCTATTATACTTAGTCGCTATCTCCCGCATTAGCGAGGTAGCACAAGAAAACAGACAAAAGAGTGGCCCAACCCATCCACTTACACATATACATAAATGCCCAAACCAGCACATATACATACCTATACATTTCAACGTATACATACATATACATACACAGACATATACATATATACACATTTTGGAAAGGATCACAATTTTGCGCGTGATCAAGATATTCCTATGAGTCCACAGGGAAAATGAAACACGTTAAGTTCTCAAGTGCACTTTCGTGTAATAATCACATCATCAGGGGAGACACGAGAGAAATATAACAGTCACTTGCTATACATCAAAGAGACGAAGCTAGGACACCATTTGGTAAACGTGTGATTGTCCAAAACATACATAAGACAAGGGAACAAATGGGAACTTCATTGAAGGGGGCTAATGGGGAGGTGATAACAAGTAGTGGTGATGTGAGAGGGAGATGGAGTGAGTATTTTGAGGGCATGTTGAATGTGTTTGATGATAGAGTGGCAGATATAAGGTGTTTTGGTCGAGGTGGTGTGCAAAGTGAGAGGGTTAGGGAAAATGATTTGGTAAACAGAGAAGAGGTAGTAAAAGCTTTGCGGAAGATGAAAGCCAGCAAGGCAGCGGGTTTGGATGGTATTGCAGTGGAATTTATTAAAAAAGGGGGTGACTGTATTGTTGACTGGTTGGTAAGGTTATTTAATGTATGTATGACTTATGGTGAGGTGCCTGAGGATTGGCGGGATGCTTGCATAGTGCCATTGTACAAAGGCAAAGGGGATAAAAGTGAATGCTCATATTACAGAGGTATAAGTTTATTGAGTATTCCTGGTAAATTATATGGGAGGGTATTGATTGAGAGGGTGAAGGCATGTACAGAGCATCAGATTGGGGAAGAGCAGCATGGTTTCAGAAGTGGTAGAGGATGTGTGGATCTGGTGTTTGCTTTGAAGAATGCATGTGAGAAATACTTGGAAAAGCAAATGGATTTGTATGTAGCATTTATGGATCTGGAGAAGGCATATGAGAGTTGATAGAGATGCTCTGTGGAAGGTATTAAGAATATATGGTGTGGGAGGCAAGTTCTTAGAAGCAGTGAAAAGTTTTTATCGAGAATGTAAGGCATGTGTACGTGTAGGAAGAGAGGAAAGTGATTGGTTCTCAGTGAATATAGGTTTGCGACAGGGATGTGTGATGTCTCCATAGTTGTTTAATTTGTTTATGGATGGGGTTGTTAGGGAGGTAAATGCAAGAGTTTTGGAAAGAGGGGCAAGTATGCAGTCTGTTGTGGATGAAAGAGCTTGGGAAGTGAGTCAGTTGTTGTTCGCTGATGATACAGCACTGGTGGCTGATTCATGTGAGAAGCTGCAGAAGCTGGTGACTGAGTTTGGTAAAGTGTGTGAAAGAAGAAAGTTGAGAGTAAATGTGAATAAGAGCAAGGTTATTAGGTACAGCAGGGTTGAGGAACAAGTCAACTGGGAGGTAAGTTTGAATGGAGAAAAATTGGAGGAAGTGAAGTGTTTTAGATATCTGTGAGTGGATTTGGCAGCGGATGGAACCATGGAAGCGGAAGTGAATCATAGGGTGGGGGAGGGGGCGAAAATTCTGGGAGCCTTGAAGAATGTGTGGAAGTCGAGAACATTATCTCGGAAAGCAAAAATGGGTATGTTTGAAGGAATAGTGGTTCCAACAATGTTATATGGTTGCGAGGCTTGGGCTATGGATAAAATTGTGCGGAGGAGGGTGGATGTGCTGGAAATGAGATGTTTGAGGACAATATGTGGTGTGAGGTGGTTTGATCGAGTAAGTAATAATAGGGTAAGAGAGATGTGTGGTAAGAAAAAGTGTGGTAAGAAAAAGAGCAGAAGAGGGTGTTTTGAAATGGTTTGGTCACATGGAGAGAATGAGTGAAGAAAGATTGACCAAGAGGATATATGTGTCGGAGGTGGAGGGAACAAGGAGAAGTGGGAGACCAAATTGGAGGTGGAAAGATGGAGTGAAAAAGATTTTGTGTGATCGGGGCCTGAACATGCAGGAGGGTGAAAGGCGTGCATGGAATAGAGTGAATTGGAACAATGTGGTATACCGGGGTCGACGTGCTGTCAATGGATTGAACCAGGGCATGTGAAGCGTCTGGGGTAAACCATGGAAAGTTCTGTGGGGCCTGGATGTGAAAAGGGAGCTGTGGTTTCAGGGCATTATTACATGACAGCTAGAGACTGAGTGTGAGTGAATGTGGCCTTTGTTGTCTTTTCCTAGCGCTACCTCGCGCACATGAGGGAGGAGGGGGTTGTTATTTCATGTGTGGTGGAGTGGCGATGGGAATGAATAAAGGTAGACAGTATGAATTATGTACATGTGTATATATGTATATGTCTGCGTGTGTATATATATGCATATGTTGAGATGTATAGGTATGTATATGTGCATGTGTGGACGTGTATGTATGTACATGTGTATGTGGGTGGGTTGGCCCATTCTTTCGTCTGTTTCCTTGCGCTACCTCGCTAACACAGGAGACAGTTGTGCGCAGGAGGATGGATGTGCTGGAAATGAGATGTTTGAGGACAATGTGTGGTGTGAGGTGGTTTGATCAAGTAAGTAACGTAAGGGTAAGAGAGATGTGTGGAAATAAAAAGAGCGTGGTTGAGAGGGCAGAAGAGGGTGTTTTGAAATGGTTTGGGCACATGGAGAGAATGAGTGAGGAAAGATTGACCAAAAGAATATATGTGTCGGAGGTGGAGGGAACGAGGAGAAGTGGGAGACCAAATTGGAGGTGGAAAGATGGAGTGAAAAAGATTTTGTGTGATCGGGGCCTGAACATGCAGGAGGGTGAAAGGAGGGCAAGGAATAGAGTGAATTGGATCGATGTGGTATACTGGGGTTGACGTGCTGTCAGTGGATTGAATCAGGGCATGTGAAGCGTCTGGGGTAAACCATGGAAAGCTGTGTAGGTATGTATATTTGCGTGTGTGGACGTACATATATACATGTGTATGGGGGTGGGTTGGGCCATTTCTTTCGTCTGTTTCCTTGCTCTACCTCGCAAACACGGGAGACAGCGAAAAAAAAAATATATATAAAAACCTCACTTATGTGCATGCTTACAATTCTTTACCCCTGCCTCCACTAGCATCATTCCTATTCACCTTACTGATTTCCCCATGTACCCCATTTATACCCTCAACTGCCACATTACTCACTCTTGCATTTAAATCACCCATCACTAGTACACAATCTCTTGCATCAAAAGTGCTGACCATCTCACTCAGCTGCTCCCACCACACTTGCCTCTCATCATCTTTCTTCCCATGGCCAGATGCATGAACATCAACAATCATCATCTGTCACAATTCGCCTTCAT
Source organism: Panulirus ornatus (assembly GCF_036320965.1). Classification (NCBI taxonomy): domain Eukaryota; kingdom Metazoa; phylum Arthropoda; class Malacostraca; order Decapoda; family Palinuridae; genus Panulirus; species Panulirus ornatus. The sequence continues at coordinate 2,634,017 of NC_092260.1, forward strand.
TTTTACCCACTTGAGTCTGAAGCTCACTTCCTTACACTCTCACACATTCCCACATCTTCTGCTTTAGCAGTACTGCTACCCTTTCCACAGTTTTTACCATTACAACAACCCATGACTTCACCCTAACACATTTCCAAGCCATTCTTCCCCTTTACTCTTGAGCTTTGTTTCACTCAGAGCCAGAACAACCAGGTTCCTTTTCTCAATCATACTACCTATTTATTCAGTCTTCTCATCTTGGTTACATCAACACACATTCAGATACCCATGGCTGCCTTCGTGGTGGATAAGCCATCATCACTGGGATCCATTTCAAGTTCCATTTTTTAAAAACAGTATACATGAAGTGGGGTTTCTGCCCCCCCCCCCTTAGTTCCCTTCTATGGCACAAGAAAAGTTCAGATGTAGAATTCTTCCCAGTGATATATATATTCATTAATATTTATTATACTTGATCACCGTTTCCTGCAACAGCAAGGAAGCACCAGGAAACAGACAAAGAACAACCTATCCACTTGTATACACATACTTAACCACTGTCTCCCGCGTTAGCGAGGAAGTGCACGTAAACAGACGAGGAATGGCCCAACCCACCCACATATACATGTATAAACACCCACACAAGCACATATATATACATATACATTTCAACATCGACATACATACACAGACATACACATATATACATATATACCTATCCCTGGGGATAGGGGATTAAGAATACTTCCCACGCATTCCTCATGTGTCGTAGAAGGCGACTAAAGGGGACGGGAGCGGGGGGCCAGAAACCCTCCCCTCCTTGTATTTTAACTTTCTAAAAGGGGAAACAGAAGAAGGAGTCACGCGAGAAGTGCTCATCCTCCTCGAAGGCTCAGATTGGGGTGTCTAAATGTGTGTGGATGCAACCAAGATGAGAGAAAAGGAGAGATAGGTAGTATGTTTGAGGAAAGGAACCTGGATGTTTTGGCTCTGAGTGAAACGAAGTTAAAGGGTAAAGAGGAAGATTGGTTTGGGAATGTCTTGGGAGTAAAGTCAGGGGTTAGTGAGAGGACAAGAGCAAGGGAAGGAGTAGCAATACTCCTGAAGCAGGAGTTGTGGGAGTATGTGATAGAGTGTAAGAAAGTAAATTCTAGATTGATATGGGTAAAACTGAAAGTTGATGGAGAGAGATGGGTGATTATTGGTGCATATGCACCTGGGCATGAGAAGAAAGATCATGAGAGGCAAGTGTTTTGGGAGCAGCTGAATGAGTGTGTTAGTGGTTTTGATGCACAAGACTGGGTTATAGTGATGGGTGATTTGAATGCAAAGGTGAGTAATGTGGCAGTTGAGGGAATAATTGGTATACATGGAGTGTTCAGTGTTGTAAATGGAAATGGGGAAGAGCTTGTAGATTTATGTGCTGAAAAAGGACTGGTGATTGGGAATACCTGGTTTAAAAAGCGAGATATACATAAGTATACTTATGTAAGTAGGAGAGATGGCCAGAGAGCGTTATTGGATTACGTGTTAATTGATACACGCACGAAAGAGAGACTTTTGGATGTTAATGTGCTGAGAGGTGCAACTGGAGGGATGTCTGATCATTATCTTGTGGAAGCGAAGGTGAAGATTTGTAGGGGTTTTCAGAAAAGAAGAGAGAATGTTGGGGTGAAGAGAGTGGTGAGAGTAAGTGAGCTTGGGAAGGAGACTTGTATGAGGAAGTACCAGGAGAGACTGAGTACAGAATGGAAAAAGGTGAGAACAAAGGAGGTAAGGGGAGTGGGGGAGGAATGGGATGTATTTAGGGAAGCAGTGATGGCTTGCACAAAAGAAGCTTGTGGCATGAGAAGCATGGGAGGTGGGTTGATTAGAAAAGGTAGTGAGTGGTGGGATGAAGAAGTAAGATTATTAGTGAAAGAGAAGAGAGAGGCATTTGAACAATTTTTGCAGGGAAAAAATGCAAATGAGTGGGAGAGGTATAAAAGAAAGAGGCAGGAGGTCAAGAGAAAGGTGCAAGAGGTGAAAAAGAGGGCAAATGAGAGTTGGGGTGAGAGAGTATCACTAAATTTCAGGGAGAATAAAAAGATGTTTTGGAAGGAGGTAAATAAAGTGCGTAAGACAAGGGAGCAAATGGGAACTTCAGTGAAGGGCGCTAATGGGAGGTGATAACAAGTAGTGGTGATGTGAGAAGGAGATGGAGTGAGTATTTTGAAGGTTTGTTGAATGTGTTTGATGATAGAGTGGCAGATGTGGGGTGTCTTGGTCGAGGTGGTGTGCAAAGTGAGAGGGTTAGGGAAAATGATTTGGTAAATAGAGAAGAGGTAATAAAAGCTTTACGGAAGATGAAAGCCGGCAAAGCAGCAGGTTTGGATGGTATTGCAGTGGAATTTATTAAAAAAGGGGGTGACTGTATTGTTGACTGGTTGGTAAGGTTATTTAATGTATGTATGATTCATGGTGAGGTGCCTGAGGATTAGTGGAATACTTGCATAGTGCCATTGTAAAAAAGCAAAGGGGATAAGAGTAAGTGCTCAAATTACAGAGGTATAAGTTTGTTGAGTATTCCTGGTAAATTATATGGGAGGGTATTGACTGAGAGGGTGAAGGCATGTACAGAGCATCAGATTGGGGAAGAGCAGTGTGGTTTCAGAAGTGGTAGAGGATGTGTGGATCAGGTGTTTGCTTTGAAGAATGTATGCGAGAAATACTTAGAAAAACAAATGGATTTGTATGTAGCATTTATGGATCTGGAGAAGGCATATGATAGAGTTGATAGAGATGCTCTGTGGAAGGTTTTAAGAATATATGGTGTGGGAGGCAAGTTGTTAGAAGCAGTGAAAAGTTTTTATCGAGGATGTAAGGCATGTGTACGTGTAGGAAGAGAGGAAAGTGATTGGTTCTCAGTGAATGTAGGTTTGTGGCAGGGGTGTGTGATGTCTCCATGGTTGTTTAATTTGTTTATGGATGGGGTTGTTAGGGAGGTGAATGCAAGAGTTTTGGAAAGAGGGGCAAGTATGCAGTCTGTTGTGGATGAGAGAGCTTGGGAAGTGAGTCAGTTGTTGTTCGCTGATGATACAGCGCTGGTGGCTGATTCATGTGAGAAGCTGCAGAAGCTGGTGACGGAGTTTGGTAAAGTGTGTGAAAGAAGAAAGTTAAGAGTAAATGTGAATAAGAGCAAGGTTATTAGGTACAGTAGGGTTGAGGGTCAAGTCAATTGGGAAGTAAGTTTGAATGGAGAAAAGCTGGAGGAAGTGAAGTGTTTTAGATATCTGGGAGTGGATTTGGCAGCGGATGGAACCATGGAAGCGGAAGTGAATCATAGGGTGGGGGAGGGGGCGAAAATTCTAGGAGCCTTGAAGAATGTTTGGAAGTCGAGAACATTATCTCGAAAAGCAAAAATGGGTATGTTTGAAGGAATAGTGGTTCCAACAATGTTGTATGGTTGCGAGGTGTGGGCAATGGATGGAGTTGTGCGCAGGAGGGTGGATGTGCTGGAAATGAGATGTTTGAGGACAATATGTGGTGTGAGGTGGTTTGATCGAGGAAGTAATGTAAGAGTGAGAGAGATGTGTGGAAATAAAAAGAGTGTGGTTGAGAGAGCAGAAGAGGGTGTTTTGAAATGGTTTGGTCACATGGAGAGAATGAGTGGGGAAAGATTGACCAAGAGGATATATGTGTCAGAGGTGGAGGGAACGAGGAGAAGTGGGAGACCAAATTGGAGGTGGAAAGATGGAGTGAAAAAGATTTTGAGTGATCGGGGCCTGAACATGCAGGAGGGTGAAAGGCGTGCAAGGAATAGAGTGAATTGAAACGATGTGGTATGCCGGGGTCGACGTGCTGTCAATGGATTGAACCAGGGCATGTGAAGCGTCTGAGGTAAACCATGCAAAGTGTGTGGGGCCTGGATGTGGAAAGGGAGCTGTGGTTTCGGTGCACTATTACATGACAGCTAGAGACTGAGTGTGAATGAATGGGGCCTTTGGTGTTTCTCCTAGCGCTACCTCACACACATGAGGGGGGAGGGGGTTGTTATTCCATGTGTGGCGAGGTGGTGATGGGAACAAATAAAGGCAGACAGTGTGAATTGTGTACATGTGTATATATGTATATATCTGTGTGTGTATATATATGTGTACATTGAGATGTATAGGTATGTATATTGTGCGTGCGTGGACATGTATGTATATACATGTGTATGTGGGCGGGTTGGGCCATTCTCTCGTCTGTTTCCTTGCACTACCTCGCTAACGCAGGAGACAGCGACAAAGGAAAATAAATATAAATATAACCTATCCATACTTGCTGCCTTCGTCCATTCCTGTCGCCACCCTGCCACACATGAAATAGCATCCCTGCCCTCTCCAGCGAAGCAGTGCCAGGAAAAGCCAAAAAAGGCCACATTCATTTATACTCAGTCTCTAGCTGTCATGTGTAATGCACCGAAACTACAGCTTCCTTTCCACATCCAGGCCGAACAGCCATGATTTACCCCCAGATGCTTCACAAGCCCTGGTTCAATCCATTGACAGCACATCGACCCCAGTATACCACATTGTTCCAATTCACTCTATTCCTTGCATGCCTTTCACCCTCCTGTATCTTCAGGCCCCGATCGCTCAAAATCTTTTTCACTTCATCCTTCCACCTACAATTTGGTCTTCCACTTCTCCTTCTTCCCTCCACCCCTAACACATATATCTTTCCTCACTCATTCTCTCCATGTGTCCAAACCATTTCAACACACCCTCTCCTACTCTCTCAACCACACTCTTCTTACTACCACACATCTCTCTTACCCTTTCAATACTTACTCAATCAAACTACCTCACACCACATATTGTCCTCACACATTTCATTTCCAAAACATCCACCCGCCTCCACACAACCCTAAGTATAGCATATACTCATATATATATTCATTTTATTTATTATACTCTGTCGCTGTCTCCCACGTTAGCGAGGTAGTGCAAGGAAACAGACGAAAGAATGGTCCAACCCACCCACATACACATGTATATACATACACATCCACACACGCACATATACATACATCCACAACCACACACGCACATATACATACCTATACATTTCAACGAATACATATATATACATACACAGACATATACATATATACACATGTACATAATTCATAGTCTGCCTTTATTCATTCCCATCACCACTCCGCCGCACATGAAATGAAAACCTCCTTCCTCAGCATGTGCACAAGGTAGCGCTAGGAAAAGACAACAAAGGCCACATTCATTCACACTTAGTCTCTAGCTGTCATGTATAATCCATCAAAACCACAGCTCCCTTTCCACATCCAGGCCAAACAAAACCTTCCATGGTTTACCCCAGATGCTTCACATGTCCTGGTTCAATTCACTGACAGCACGTTGACCCCGGTATACCACATCGTTCCAATTTACTCTATTCCTTGCAGGCCTTTCACCTTCCTCATGTTCAGGCCCTGATCGCTCAAAATCTTTTTCACTCCACCTTTCCAGCTCCAATTTGGTCTCCCACTTCTCATTCCCTCCACCTCTGACACATTCACAATATCCTCTTTGTCAATCTTCCCTCACTCATTCTCTCCATGTGACCAAAACATTTCAAAACACCATCTTCTGTTCTCTCAACCACACTCTTTTTATTACCACACATCTCTCTTACCCTTTCATCACTTACTCAATTAAACCACCTCACACCGCATATTGTCCTTACACATCTCATTTCCAACACATCCACCCTCCTTCGCACAACTCTATCCATAGCCCACGCCTCGCAACCATATAACGTTGTTGGAACCACTATTCCTTCAAACATACCCATTTTTGCTTTCCGAGATAATGTTCTCGTCTTCCACACATTTTTCAACGCTCCCAGAACTTTCGCCCCCTCACCCACCCTGTGACTCACTTCTCCTTCCATGGTTCCATCCACTGCCAAATCCACTACCAGATATCTCAAACACTTCACTTACTCCAGTATTTCTCCATTCACACTTACCTCCCAATTGACTTGTCCTTCAACCCTACTGTACCTAATAACCTTGCTCTTATTCACATTTACTCTCAGCTTTCTTCTTTCACACACTTTACCAAACTCAATCACCAGCTTCTGCAGTTTCTCACACGAATCAGCCACCAGCGCTGTATCATAAGCGAACAACAATTGACTCACTTCCCAAGCTCTCATCCACCACAGACTGCATACTTGCCCCTCTCTCCAAAACTCTTGCATTCACCTCCCTAACAACCCCATCCATAAACAAATCAAACAACCATGGAGACATCACGCACCCCTGCCGCAAACCGACATTCACTGAGAACAAATCCCTTTCCTATCTTCCCACTTGCACACATGCCTTACATCCTCGATAAAAACTTTTCACTGCTTTTAACAACTTGCCTCGCACACCATATATTCTTAATACCTTCCATGTGCCACATACAAATCCATTTGCTTTTCTATGTATTTCTCATACATTCTTCAAAGCAAACACCTGATCTACACATCTTCTACCACTTCTGAAACCACACTGCCCTTCCCTAATCTGATGCTCTGTACATGCCTTCACCCTCTCAATCAATACCCTCCCATATGATTTCCCAGGAATGCTCAACAAACTTATACCTCTATAATTTGAGCACTCACCTTTATCCCTTTCCCTCTGTATAATGGCACTATGCATACATTCTGCCAATCCTCAGGCACCTCATCATGAGTCATACATACATTAAATATCCTTACCAACCAGTCAACAACACAGTCACCCCCTTTTTAATAAAGTCCACCGCAATACCATCCAAACCCGCTGCCTTGGCGGCTTTCATCTTCCACAAATCTTCTACTACCTCTTCTCTGTTTACCAAATCATTCTCCCTAACCCTCTCACTTCACTCACCACCTCATAGAAAACACCCTATATCTACCACTCTATCATCTAACACATTCAACAAACCTTCAAAATACTCTCTCCATCTCCTTCTTACATTACCACTACTTGTCATCATCTCCCCTTAGCCCCCTTCACCGACGTTCCCATTTGTTCTCTTGCCTTACGCACTATATTTACCTCCTTCCAAAACATCTTTTTATTCTCCCTAAAATTTAATGATACTCTCTCACCCCAACTCTCATTTGCCCTCTTTTTCACCTCTTGCACCTTTCTCTTGACCTCCTGCCTCTTTCTTTTATACATCTCCCATACCCATACATATAAATACATAAACATATACATATCAACATATACACATATACATAAATAAATATATATGTATATAAACATGTCCGTGTATGTATATATATGTATAAGTTGAGATGTATAGGTATGTATTTGTGGTGTGTGGACGTGTATGTATATACATGTGTATGTGGGCGGGTTGGGCCATTGTTTCGTCTGTTTCCTTGTGCTACCTCACTAACGCGGGAGACAGCGACAATGTATAAAAAGAAAAGAAAAAAAACATGTACATATACATACATGCTTGCCTTCATCCATTCCCAGTGCCAAAATGGTTATGTTTGAAGGAACAGTAGTTCCAACAATGTTAAATGGTTGCAAGGCATTAGCTATAGATAGGGATGTATGGAGGAGGGTGGGTCTATTGGAAATGAAATGTTTGAGGACAATGTGAGGTGTGAGGTGATTTCATAGAGTGAGTAAAGAAAGGGTAAGAGATGTGTGGAAAATCAAAAGGGTGTGGTTGACAGAGCAGGGAAGGGTGTGTTGAAATGGTTTAAACATAAAGGAAATTAGTGAGGAAAAATTGACAAAGAGGATATAGTCAGAGGTGGAGGGAACAAGGAGAAGTGGGAGACCAAACTGGAAGTGGAAGGATAGATTTTGAAAGATCAGGGCCTGAACATACAGGAGGGTGAGACACATGCAAGGAATAGAGTAAATCAGAAAAATGTGATATACAGGAGTCACTGTGATGTCACTGGACTAAACCAGGGCATGTGAAGTGTATGGGTTAAACCATGCAAACCTCTGTGGGGCCTAAATGTGGAGAGGGAGCTGTGGTTTCGGCGCATTACACATAACAGATAGAGACTGAATGTGAACGACTGTGGAATTTTTGTATGTTTTCCTAACACTACCTCGTGGGAGCAAGGGGTAATGATGTTATTTCCATGTGTGGCAAGGTACTGACAGGAATGAATGAGACAAAGCAATTATAAATATGTACTTGCAAATATGTTTATGTCTATGTACATATATCCATGTGTATATATTGATATGCATATGTATGTACATGTGTGTGGGCATTGGTGTGTGCGTGTGTATAATTTTAATTTTCCAAAAGAAGGAACAGAGAAGGGGGCCAGGTGAGAATATTCCCTCAAAGGCCCAGTCCTCTGTTCTTAACGCTACCTCGCTATCGCGGGAAATGGCGAATAGTATGAAAAAAAAAAAAAAAAATATATATATATATATATATATATATATATATATATATATATATATGATTTTAGGGAGAATAAAAAGATGTTCTGGAAGGAGGTAAATAAAGTGCGTAAGACAAGGGAGCAAATGGGAACTTCAGTGAAGGGCGCAAATGGGGAGGTGATAACAAGTAGTGGTGATGTGAGAAGGAGATGGAGTGAGTATTTTGAAGGTTTGTTGAATGTGTTTGATGATAGAGTGGCAGATATACGGTGTTTTGGTCGAGGTGGTGTGCAAAGTGAGAGGGTTAGGGAAAATGATTTGGTAAACAGAGAAGAGGTAGTGAAAGCTTTGCGGAAGATGAAAGCCGGCAAGGCAGCAGGTTTGGATGGTATTGCAGTGGAATTTATTAAAAAAAGGGGGTGACTGTATTGTTCACTGGTTGGTAAGGTTATTTAATGTATGTATGACTCATGGTGAGGTGCCTGAGGATTGGCGGAATGCGTGCATAGTGCCATTGTACAAAGGCAAAGGGGATAAGAGTGAGTGCTCAAATTACAGAGATATAAGTTTGTTGAGTATTC
>NC_092260.1:2647974-2692552 GCF_036320965.1 Panulirus ornatus
CGATCACACAAAATCTTTTTCACTCCATCTTTCCACCTCCAATTTGGTCTCCCTCTTCTCCTTGTTCCCTCCACCTCCGACACATATATCCTCTTGGTCAATCTTTCCTCACTCATCCTCTCCATGTGCCCAAACCACTTCAAAACACCCTCTTCTGCTCTCTCAACCACGTTCTTTTTATTTCCACACATCTCTCTTACCCTTACGTTACTCACTCGATCAAACCACCTCACACCACACATTGTCCTCAAACATCTCATTTCCAGCACATCCATCCTCCTGCGCACTACTCTATCCATAGCCCACGCCTCGCAACCATACAACATTGTTGGCACCACTATTCCTTCAAACATACCCATTTTTGCTTTCCGAGATAATGTTCTCGACTTCCACACATTCTTCAAGGCCCCCAGAATTTTCGCCCCCTCCCCCACCCTATGATCCACTTCCGCTTCCATGGTTCCATCTGCTGCCAGATCCACTCCCAGATATCTAAAACACTTCACTTCCTCCAGTTTTTCTCCATTCAAACTCACCTCCCAATTGACTTGACCCTCAACCCTACTGTACCTAATAACCTTGCTCTTATTCACATTTACTCTTAACTTTCTTCTTCCACACACTTTACCAAACTCAGTCACCAGCTTCTGCAGTTTCACACATGAATCAGCCACCAGCGCTGTGTCATCAGCGAACAACAACTGACTCACTTCCCAAGCTCTCTCATCCCCAACAGACTTCATACTTGCCCCTCTTTCCAAAACTCTTGCATTTACCTCCCTAACAACCCCATCCATAAACAAATTAAACAACCATGAAGACATCATGTATATATATATATGTATATATATATGTATATTATCCCTGGGGATAGGGGTGAAAGAATACTTCCCACGTATTCCTCGCGTGTCGTAGAAAGCGACTAGAGGGGACGGGAGCGGGGGGCCAGAAATCCTCCCCTCCTTGTATTAACTTTCTAAAATGGGAAACAGAAGAAGGAGTCACGCGGGGAGTGCTCATCCTCCTCGAAGGCTCAGAGTGGGGTGCCTAAATGTGTGTGGATGTAACCAAGATGTGAAAAAAGGAGAGATAGGTAGTATGTTTGAGGAAAGGAACCTGGATGTTTTGGCTCTGAGTGAAACGAAGCTCAAGGGTAAAGGGGAAGAGTGGTTTGGGAATGTCTGGGGAGTAAAGTCAGGGGTTAGTGAGAGGACAAGAGCAAGGGAAGGAGTAGCAATACTCCTGAAACAGGAGTTGTGGGAGTATGTGATAGAATGTAAGAAAGTAAATTCTCGATTAATATGGGTAAAACTGAAAGTTGATGGAGAGAGGTGGGTGATTATTGGTGCATATGCACCTGGGCATGAGAAGAAAGATCATGAGAGGCAAGTGTTTTGGGAGCAGCTGAATGAGTGTGTTAGTGGTTTTGATGCACGAGACCGGGTTATAGTGATGGGTGATTTGAATGCAAAGGTGAGTAATGTGGCAGTTGAGGGAATAATTGGTATACATGGGGTGTTCAGTGTTGTAAATGGAAATGGTGAAGAGCTTGTAGATTTATGTGCTGAAAAAGGACTGATGACTGGGAATACCTGGTTTAAAAAGCGAGATATACATAAGTATACTTATGTAAGTAGGAGAGATGGCCAGAGAGCGTTATTGGATTACGTGTTAATTGACAGGCGTGCGAAAGAGACTTTTGGATGTTAACGTGCTGAGAGGTGCAACTGGAGGGATGTCTGATCATTATCTTGTGGAGGCAAAAGTGAAGATTTGTATGGGTTTTCAGAAAAGAAGAGTGAATGTTGGGGTGAAGAGGGTGGCGAGAGTAAGTGAGCTTGGGAAGGAGACTTGTGTGAGGAAGTACCAGGAGAGACTGAGTACAGAATGGAAAAAGGTAAGAACAATGGAAGTAAGGGGAGTGGGGGAGGAATGGGATGTATTTAGGGAATCAGTGATGGATTGCGCATAAGATGCTTGTGGCATGAGAAGAGTGGGAGGTGGGTTGATTAGAAAGGGTAGTGAGTGGTGGGATGAAGAAGTAAGAGTATTAATGAAAGAGAAGAGAGAGGCATTTGGACGATTTTTGCAGGGAAAAAATGCAATTGAGTGGGAGATGTGTAAAAGAAAGAGACAGGAGGTCAAGAGAAAGGTGCAAGAGGTGAAAAAAGGGCAAATGAGAGTTGGGGTGAGAGAGTATCATTAAATTTTAGGGAGAATAAAAAGATGTTCTGGAAGGAGGTAAATAAAGTGCGTAAGACAAGGGAGCAAATGGGAACTTCAGTGAAGGGCGCAAATGGGGAGGTGATAACAAGTAGTGGTGATGTGAGAAGGAGATGGCGTGAGTATTTTGAAGGTTTGTTGAATGTGTTTGATGACAGAGTGGCAGATATATGGTGTTTTGGTCGAGGTGGTGTGCAAAGTGAGAGGGTTAGGGAAAATGATTTGGTAAACAGAGAAGAGGTAGTAAAAGCTTTGCGGAAGATGAAAGCCGGCAAGGCAGCAGGTTTGGATGGTATTGCAGTGGAATTTATTAAAAAAGGGGGTGACTGTATTGTTGACTGGTTGGTAAGGTTATTTAATGTATGTATGACTCATGGTGAGGTGCCTGAGGATTGGCGGAATGCGTGCATAGTGCCATTGTACAAAGGCAAAGGGGATAAGAGTGAGTGCTCAAATTACAGAGGTATAAGTTTGTTGAGTATTCCTGGTAAATTATATGGCAGGATATTGATTGAGAGGGTGAAGGCATGTACAGAGCATCAGATTGGGGAAGAGAAGTGTGGTTTCAGAAGTGGTAGAGGATGTGTGGATCAGGTGTTTGCTTTGAAGAATGTATGTGAGAAATACTTAGAAAAGCAAATGGATTTGTATGTAGCATTTATGGATCTGGAGAAGGCATATGATAAAGTTGATAGAGATGCTCTGTGGAAGGTATTAAGAATATATGGTGTGGGAGGCAAGTTGTTAGAAGCAGTGAAAAGTTTTTATCGAGGATGTAAGGCATGTGCACGTGTAGGAAGAGAGGAAAGTGATTGGTTCTCAGTGAATGTAGGTTTGCGGCAGGGGTGTGTGATGTCTCCATGGTTGTTTAATTTGTTTATGGATGGGGTTGTTAGAGAGGTGAATGCAAGAGTTTTGGAAAGAGGGGCAAGTATGAAGTCTGTCGGGGATGAGAGAGCTTGGGAAGTGAGTCAGTTGTTGTTCGCTGATGATACAGCGCTGGTGGCTGATTCATGTGAGAAACTGCAGAAGCTGGTGACTGAGTTTGGTAAAGTGTGTGAAAGAAGAAAGTTAAGAGTAAATGTGAATAAGAGCAAGGTTATTAGGTACAGTAGGGTTGAGGGTCAAGTCAATTGGGAGGTGAGTTTGAATGGAGAAAAACTGGAGGAAGTGAAGTGTTTTAGATATCTGGGAGAGGATCTGGCAGCGGATGGAACCATGGAAGCGGAAGTGGATCATAGGGTGGGGGAGGGGGCGAAAATTCTGGGAGCCTTGAAGAATGTGTGGAAGTCGAGAACATTATCTCGGAAAGCAAAAATGGGTATGTTTGAAGGAATAGTGGTTCCAACAATGTTGTATGGTTGCGAGGCGTGGGCTATGGATAGAGTTGTGCGTAGGAGGTTGGATGTGCTGGAAATGAGATGTATGAGGACAACGTGTGGTGTGAGGTGGTTTGATCGAGTAAGTAACGTAAGGGTAAGAGAGATGTGTGGAAATAAAAAGAGCGTGGTTGAGAGAGCAGAAGAGGGTGTTTTGAAATGGTTTGGGCACATGGAGAGAATGAGTGAGGAAAGATTGACCGAGAGGATACATTATGTGTCAGAGGTGGAGGGAACGAGGAGAAGAGGGAGACCAAATTGGAGGTGGAAAGATGGAGTGAAAAAGATTTTGTGTGATCGGGGCCTGAACATGCAAGAGGGTGAAAGGAGGGCAAGGAATAGAGTGAATTGGAGTGATGTGGTATACCGGGGTTGACGTGCTGGCAGCGGATTGAATCAGGGCATGTGAGGCGTCTGGGGTAAACCATGGAAAGCTGTGTAGGTATGTATATTTGCGTGTGTGGACGTATGTATATACATGTGTATGGGGGTGGGTTGGGCCATTTCTTTCGTCTGTTTCCTTGCGCTACCTCGCAAATGCGGGAGACAGCGACAAAGCAAAAAAAAAAAAAAGAAAAAAAATATATATATATCCCTGGGGATAAGGGAAAAAGAATACTTCCCACGTATTCCCTGCGTGTCGTAGAAGGCGACTAAAAGGGGAGGGAGCGGGTGACTGGAAATCCTCCCCTCTCGTTTCTTTTTTTTAATTTTCCAAAAGAAGGAACAGAGAAGGGGGCCAGGTGAGGATATTCCCTCTAAGGCCCAGTCCTCTGTTGATAACGCTACCTCGCTAATGCGGGAAGTGGCGAATAGTACGAAAGAAAAAGAAAAAGAAAAAAAAAAAAATATATATATATATATATATATATATATATATATATTTTTTTTTTTTTTTTTTATATTTATTATACTTTGTCGCTGTCTCCCGCGTTTGCGAGGTAGCGCAAGGAAACAGACGAAAGAAATGGCCCAACCCCCCCCCCATACACATGTATATACATAAGTCCACACACGCAAATATACATATACACGCAAATATACACGCAAATATACACCGTATATCTGCCACTCTATCATCAAACACATTCAACAAACCTTCAAAATACTCACTCCATCTCCTTCTCACATCACCACTACTTGTTATCACCTCCCCATTTGCACCCTTCACTGAAGTTACCATTTGCTCCCTTGTCTTACGCACTTTATTTACCTCCTTCCAGATCATCTTTTTATTCTCCCTAAAATTTAATGATACTCTCTCACCCCAACTCTCATATATATATACATTTTTTTTTTTTTTTTGCTTTATCGCTGTCTCCCGCATTTGCGAGGTAGCGCAAGGAAACAGACGAAAGAAACGGCCCAACCCACCCCCATACACATGTATATACATACGTCCACACACGCAAATACCTACACAGCTTTCCATGGTTTACCCCAGACGCTTCACATGCCTTGATTCAATCCACTGACAGCACGTCAACCCCGGTATACCACATTGCTCCAATTCACTCTATTCCTTGCCCGCCTTTCACCCTCCTGCATGTTCAGACCCCGATCACACAAAATCTTTTTCACTCCATCTTTCCACCTCCAATTTGGTCTCCCTCTTCTCCTCGTTCCCTCCACCTCCGACATATATATCCTCTTGGTCAATCTTTCCTCACTCATTCTCTCCATGTGCCCAAACCATTTCAAAACACCCTCTTCTGCTCTCTCAACCACGCTCTTTATATTTCCACACATCTCTCTTACCCTTACGTTACTTACTCGATCAAACCACCTCACACCACACATTGTCCTCAAACATCTCATTTTCAGCACATCCATCCTCCTGCGCACAACTCTATCCATAGCCCACGCCTCGCAACCATACAACATTGTTGGAACCACTATTCCTTCAAACATACCCATTTTTGCTTTCCAAGATAATGTTCTCGACTTCCACACATTCTTCAAGGCTCCCAGAATTTTCGCCCCCTCCCCCACCCTATGATCCACTTCCGCTTCCATGGTTCCATCCGCTGTCAGATCCACTCCCAGATATCTAAAACACTTCACTTCCTCCAGTTTTTCTCCATTCAAACTCACCTCCCAATTGACTTGACCCTCAACCCTACTGTACCTAATAACCTTGCTCTTATTCACATTTACTCTTAACTTTCTTCTTCCACACACTTTACCAAACTCAGTCACCAGCTTCTGCAGTTTCTCACATGAATCAGCCACCAGTGCTGTATCATCAGCGAACAACAACTGACTCACTTCCCAAGCTCTCTCATCCCCAACAGACTTCATACTTGCCCCTCTTTCCAAAACTCTTGCATTCACCTCCCTAACAACCCCATCCATAAACAAATTAAACAACCATGGAGACATCACACACCCCTGCCGCAAACCTACATTCACTGAGAACCAATAACTTTCCTCTCTTCCTACACGTACACATGCCTTACATCCTCGATAAAAACTTTTCACTGCTTCTAACAACTTTCCTCCCACACCATATATTCTTTATAACTTCCACAGAGCATCTCTATCAACTCTATCATATGCCTTCTCCAGATCCATAAATGCTACATACAAATCCATTTGCTTTTCTAAGTATTTCACACATACATTCTTCAAAGCAGACACCTGATCCACACATCCTCTACCACTTCTCAAACCACACTGCTCTTCCCCAATCTGATGCTCTGTACATGCCTTCACCCTCTCAATCAATATCCTCCCATATAATTTACCAGGAATACTCAACTAACTTATACCTCTGTAATTTGAGCACTCACTCTTATCCCCTTTGCCTTTGTACAATGGCACTATGCACACATTCCACCAATCCTCAGGCACCTCACCATGAGTCATACATACATTAAATAACCTTACCAACCAGTCAACAATACAGTCACCCCCTTTTTTAATAAATTCCACTGCAATACCATCCAAACCTGCTGCCTTGCCGGCTTTCATCTTCCGCAAAGCTTTTACTACCTCTTCTCTGTTTACCAAATCATTTTCCCTAACCCTCTCACTTTGCACACCACCTCGACCAAAACACCCTATGTTGAATGTGTTTGATGATAGAGTGGCAGAGGTAGTGAAAGCTTTGCGGAAGATGAAAGCCGGCAAGGCAGCAGGTTTGCATGGTATTGCAGTGGAATTTATTAAAAAAGGGGGTGACTGTATTGTTGACTGGTTGGTAAGGTTATTTAATGTATGTATGACTCATGGTGAGGTGCCTGAGGATTGGCGGAATGCGTGCATAGTGCCATTGTACAAAAGCAAAGGGGATAAGAGTGAGTGCTCAAATTACAGAGGTATAAGTTTGTTGAGTATTCCTGGTAAATTATATGGGAGGGTATTGATTGAGAGGGTGAAGGCATGTACAGAGCATCAGATTGGGGAGGAGCAGTGTGGTTTCAGAAGTGGTAGAGGATATGTGGATCAGGTGTCTGCTTTGAAGAATGTATGTGAGAAATACTTAGAAAAGCAAATGGATTTGTATGTAGCATTTATGGATCTGGAGAAGGCATATGATAGAGTTGATAGAGATGCTCTGTGGAAGGTATTAAGAATATATGGTGTGGGAGGAAAGTTGTTAGAAGCAGTGAAAAGTTTTTATCGAGGATGTAAGGCATATGTACGTGTAGGAAGAGAGGAAAGTGATTGGTTCTCAGTGAATGTAGGTTTGCGGCAGGGGTGTGTGATGTCTCCATGGTTGTTTAATTTGTTTATGGATGGGGTTGTTAGGGAGGTAAATGCAAGAGTTTTGGAAAGAGGGGCAAGTATGAAGTCTGTTGGGGATGAGAGAGCTTGGGAAGTGAGTCAGTTGTTGTTCGCTGATGATACAGCGCTGGTGGCTGACTCATGTGAGAAACTGCAGAAGCTGGTGACTGAGTTTGGTAAAGTGTGTGGAAGAAGAAAGTTAAGAGTAAATGTGAATAAGAGCAAGGTTATTAGGTACAGTAGGGTTGAGGGTCAAGTCAATTGGGAGGTGAGTTTGAATGGAGAAAAACTGGAGGAAGTGAAGTGTTTTAGATATCTGGGAGTGGATCTGGCAGCGGATGGAACCATGGAAGCGGAAGTGGATCATAGAGTGGGGGAGGGGGCGAAAATTCTGGGGGCCTTGAAGAATGTGTGGAAGTCGAGAACATTATCTCGGAAAGCAAAAATGGGTATGTTTGAAGGAATAGTGGTTCCAACAATGTTGTATGGTTGCGAGGTGTGGGCTATGGATAGAGTTGTGCGCAGGAGGATGGATGTGCTGGAAATGAGATGTTTGAGGACAATGTGTGGTGTGAGGTGGTTTGATCGAGTGAGTAACGTAAGGGTAAGAGAGATGTGTGGAAATAAAAAGAGCGTGGTTGAGAGAGCAGAAGAGGGTGTTTTGAAGTGGTTTGGGCACATGGAGAGAATGAGTAAGGAAAGATTGACCAAGAGGATATATGTGTCGGAGGTGGAGGGAACGAGGAGAAGAGGGAGACCAAATTGGAGGTGGAAAGATGGAGTGAAAAAGATTTTGTGTGATCGGGGCCTGAACATGCAGGAGGGTGAAAGGAGGGCAAGGAATAGAGTGAATTGGAGCGATGTGGTATACCGGGGTTGACGTGCTGTCAGTGGATTGAATCAAGGCATGTGAAACGTCTGGGGTAAACCATGGAAAGCTGTGTAGGTAGGTATATTTGCGTGTGTGGACGTATGTATATACATGTGTATGGGGGGGGGGGTTTGGGCCATTTCTTTCGTCTGTTTCCTTGCGCTACCTCGCAAACGCGGGAGACAGCGACAAAGTATAATAAATATAATAAAATATATATATATATATATCCCTGGAGATAGGGGAGAAAGAATACTTCCCACGTATTCCCTGCGTGTCGTAGAAGGCGACTAAAAGGGAAGGGAGCGGGGGGCTGGAAATCCTCCCCTCTCGTTTTTTTTTTTAATTTTCCAAAAGAAGGAACAGAGAAGGGGGCCAGGTGAAGACATTCCCTCAAAGGCCCAGTCCTCTGTTCTTAACGCTACCTCGCTATCGCGGGAAATGGCGAATAGCATGAAAAGGAAAAAAAAAGAGATATATATATATATATATATATATATATATATATATATATATATATATATATATATATATATATATATATATTTTATCCCTGGGGATAGGGAAGAAAGAATACTTCCCACGTATTCTCTGCATGTCGTAGAAGGCGACTAAAAGGGAAGAGAGCGGGGGGGCTGGAAATCCTCCCCTCTCGTTTTTTTTTTTCCAAAAGAAGGAAAAGAGAAGGGAGCCAGGTGAGGATATTCTCTCAAAGGCCCAGTCCTCTGTTCTTAACGCTACCTCGCTATCGCGGGAAATGGCGAATAGTATGAAAAAAAAAAAAAATATATATATATATATATATATATATATATATATATATATATATATATATTGGGAATACCTGGTTTAAAAAGCGAGATATACATAAGTATACTTATGTAAGTAGGAGAGATGGCCAGAGAGCGTTATTGGATTACGTGTTAATTGACAGGCGTGCGAAACAGAGACTTTTGGATGTTAATGTGCTGAGAGGTGCAACTGGAGGGATGTCTGATCATTATCTTATGGAGGCTAAGGTGAAGAGTTGTATGGGTTTTCAGAAAAGAAGAGTGAATGTTGGGGTGAAGAGGGTGGTGAGAGTAAGTGAGCTTGGGAAGGAGACCTGTGTGAGGAAGTACCAGGAGAGACTGAGTACAGAATGGAAAAAGGTGAGAACAATGGAAGGGGAGTGGCGGAGGAATGGGATGTATTTAGGGAATCAGTGATGGATTGCGCAAAAGATGCTTGTGGCGTGAGAAGAGTGGGAGGTGGGTTGATTAGAAAGGGTAGTGAGTGGTGGGATGAAGAAGTAAGAGTATTAGTGAAAGAGAAGAGAGAGGCATTTGGACGATTTTTGCAGGGAAAAAATGCAATTGAGTGGGAGATGTATAAAAGAAAGAGACAGGAGGTCAAGAGAAAGGTGCAAGAGGTGGAAAAAAGGGCAAATGAGAGTTGGGGTGAAAGAGTATCATTAGATTTTAGGGAGAATAAAAAGATGTTCTGGAAGGAGGTAAATAAAGTGCATAAGGCAAGGGAGCAAATGGGAACTTCAGTGAAGGGCGCAAATGGGGAGGTGATAACAAGTAGTGGTGATGTGAGAAGGAGATGGAGTGAGTATTTTGAAGGTTTGTTGAATGTGTTTGATGATAGAGTGGCAGATATGGGGTGTTTTGGTCGAGGTGGTGTGCAAAGTGAGAGGGTTAGGGAAAATGATTTGGTAAACAGAGAAGAGGTAGTGAAAGCTTTGCGGAAGATGAAAGCCGGCAAGGCACCAGGTTTGGATGGTATTGCAGTGGAATTTATTAAAAAAGGGGGTGACTGTATTATTGACTGGTTGGTAAGGTTATTTAATGTATGTATGACTCATGGTGAGGTGCCTGAGGATTGGCGGAATGTGTGCATAGTGCCAGTGTACAAAGGCAAAGGGGATAAGAGTGAGTGCTCAAATTACAGAGGTATAAGTTTGTTGAGTATTCCTGGTAAATTAAATGGGAGGGTATTGATTGAGAGGCTGAAGGCATGTACAGAGCATCAGATTGGGGAAGAGCAGTGTGGTTTCAGAAGTGGTAGAGGATGGTAGAGGATGTGTGGATCAGGTGTTTGCTTTGAAGAATGTATGTGAGAAATACTTAGAAAAGCAAATGGATTTGTATGTAGCATTTATGGATCTGGAGAAGGCATACGATAGAGTTGATAGAGATGCTCTGTGGAAGGTATTAAGAATATATGGTGTGGGAGGAAAGTTGTTAGAAGCAGTGAAAAGTTTTTATCGAGAATGTAAGGCATGTGTACGTGTAGGAAGAGAGGAAAGTGATTGGTTCTCAGTGAATGTAGGTTTGCGGCAGGGGTGTGTGATGTCTCCATGGTTGTTTAATTTGTTTATGGATGGGGTTGTTTGGGAGGTAAATGCAAGAGTTTTGGAAAGAGGAGCAAGTATGAAGTCTGTTGGGGATGAGAGAGCTTGGGAAGTGAGTCAGTTGTTGTTCGCTGATGATACAGCGCTGGTGGCTGATTCATGTGAGAAACTGCAGAAACTGGTGACTGAGTTTGGTAAAGTGTGTGGAAGAAGAAAGTTAAGAGTAAATGTGAATAAGAGCAAGGTTATTAGGTACAGTAGGGTTGAGGGTCAAGTCAATTGGGAGGTGAGTTTGAATGGAGAAAAACTGGAGGAAGTGAAGTGTTTTAGATATCTGGGAGTGGATCTGGCAGCGGATGGAACCATGGAAGCGGAAGTGGATCATAGGGTGGGGGAGGGGGCGAAAATTCTGGGGGCCTTGAAGAATGTGTGGAAGTCGAGGACATTATCTCGGAAAGCAAAAATGGGTATGTTTGAAGGAATAGTGGTTCCAACAATGTTGTATGGTTGCGAGGCGTGGGCTATGGATAGAGTTGTGCGCAGGAGGATGGATGTGCTGGAAATGAGATGTTTGAGGACAATGTGTGGTGTGAGGTGGTTTGATCGAGTGAGTAACGTAAGGGTAAGAGAGATGTGTGGAAATAAAAAGAGTGTGGTTGAGAGAGTAGAAGAGGGTGTTTTGAAGTGGTTTGGGCACATGGAGAGAATGAGTGAGGAAAGATTGACCAAGAGGATATATGTGTCGGAGGTGGAGGGAACGAGGAGGAGGGAGACCAAATTGGAGGTGGAAAGATGGAGTGAAAAAGATTTTGTGTGATCGGGGCCTGAACATGCAGGAGGGTGAAAGGAGGGCAAGGAATAGAGTGAATTGGAGCGATGTGGTATACCGGGGTTGACGTGCTGTCAGTGGATTGAATCTAGGCATGTGAAGCGTCTGGGGTAAACCATGGAAAGCTGTGTAGGTATGTATATTTGCGTGTGTGGACGTATGTATATACATGTGTATGGGGGGGGGGGTTGGGCCATTTCTTTCGTCTGTTTCCTTGCGCTACCTCGCAAACGCGGGAGACAGCGACAAAGTATAATAAAAAAAAAATATATATCCTGGGGATAGGGGATTAAGAATACTTCCCACGTATTCCCTGCGTGTCGTAGAAGGCGACTAAAAGGGGAGGGAGCGTGGGGCTGGAAATCCTCCCCTCTTGTTTTTTTTTTTAATTTTCCAAAAGAAGGAACAGAGGGGGCCAGGTGAGGATATTCCAAAAAAGGCCCAGTCCTCTGTTCTTCACGCTACCTCGCTAACGCAGGAAATGGCGAATGGTTTAAAAATATATATATATATATATATATATATATATATATATATATATATATATATATATATATATATATATATATATATTTTTTATTTTTTATTATACTTTGTCGCTGTCTCCCGCGTTTGCGAGGTAGCGCAAGGAAACAGACGAAAGAAATGGCCCAACCCCCCCCCATACACATGTATATACATACGTCCACACACGCAAATATACATACCTACACAGCTTTCCATGGTTTACCCCAGACGCTTCACATGCCTTGATTCAATCCACTGACAGCACGTCAACCCTGGTATACCACATCGCTCCAATTCACTCTATTCCTTGCCCTCCTTTCACCCTCCTGCATGTTCAGGCCCCGATCACACAAAATCTTTTTCACTCCATCTTTCCACTTCCAATTTGGTCTCCCACTTCTCCTCGTTCCCTCCACCTCCGACACATATATCCTCTTGGTCAATCTTTCCTCACTCATTCTCTCCATGCGCCCGAACCACTTCAAAACACCCTCTTCTGCTCTCTCAACCACGCTCTTTTTATTTCCACACATCTCTCTTACCCTTACGTTACTCACTCGATCAAACCACCTCACACCACACATTGTCCTCAAACATCTCATTTCCAGCACATCCATCCTCCTGCGCACAACTCTATCCATAGCCCACGCCTCGCAACCATACAACATTGTTGGAACCACTATTCCTTCAAACATACCCATTTTTGCTTTCCAAGATAATGTTCTCGACTTCCACACATTCTTCAAGGCCCCCAGAATTTTTGCCCCCTCCCCCACCCTATGATCCACTTCCGCTTCCATGGTTCCATCCGCTGCCAGATCCACTCCCAGATATCTAAAACACTTCACTTCCTCCAGTTTTTCTCCATTCAAACTCACCTCCCAATTGACTTGACCCTCAACCCTACTGTACCTAATAACCTTGCTCTTATTCACATTTACTCTTAACTTTCTTCTTCCACACACTTTACCAAACTCAGTCACCAGCTTCTGCAGTTTCTCACATGAATCAGCCACCAGCGCTGTATCATCAGCGAACAACAACTGACTCACTTCCCAAGCTCTCTCATCCCCAACAGACTTCATACTTGCCCCTCTTTCCAAAACTCTTGCATTTACCTCCCTAACAACCCCATCCATAAACAAATTAAACAACCATGGAGACATCACACACCCCTGCCGCAAACCTACATTCACTGAGAACCAATCACTTTCCTCTCTTCCTACACGTACACATGCCTTACATCCTCGATAAAAACTTTTCACTGCTTCTAACAACTTTCCTCCCACACCATATATTCTTAATACCTTCCACAGAGCATCTCTATCAACTCTATCGTATGCCTTCTCCAGATCCATAAATGCTACATACAAATCCATTTGCTTTTCTAAGTATTTCTCACATACATTCTTCAAAGCAAACACCTGATCCACACATCCTCTACCACTTCTGAAACCACACTGCTCTTCCCCAATCTGATGCTCTGTACATGCCTTCACCCTCTCAATCAATACCCTCCCATATAATTTACCAGGAATACTCAACAAACTTATACCTCTGTAATTTGAGCACTCACTCTTATATATATTATCCCTGGGGATAGGGGAGAAAGAATACTTCCCACGTATTCCCTGCATGTCATAGAAGGTGACTAAAAGGGGAGGGAGCGGGTGGCTGGAAATCCTCTCCTCTCGTTTTTTTTTTAATTTTCCAAAAGAAGGAACAGAGAAGGGGGCCAGGTGAGGATATTCCCTCTAAGGCCTAGTCCTCTGTTCTTAACGCTACCTTGCTAACGCGGGAAATGGCGAATAGCATGAAAAAAAAAAATATTTATATATATCTTTTCTTTCTTTCTTTCATACTATTCGCCATTTCCCGCGTCAGCGAGGTAGCATTAAGAACAGAGGACTGGGCCTCTGAGGAAACATCTTCACCCGGCCCCCTTCTCTGTTCCTTCCTTTGGAGAAAAAAAAAATACAAATCAGTGTATATACAACGAAGAGTCGTACCTAGGACGCAATTTGATAAACATGCGATTTTCCAAGACAGACGAGCGTATCATAAACTTATTATGTGGACATGGTGAATTGTTTACAAATTTTATCAACAATAAAGTTATCCAATTTGTATAGACCATCACTTCTTGTCCACATAATAAGTTTATGATACGCTCGTTGTCTGTCTTGGAAAATCGCATGTTTACCAAATGGCGTCCCAGTTACGTCTCTTTGTTGTACATCAACTGACTTATATTTCTCTCGTGTCTCCCTGATGATGTGATTATCACATGAAAGTGCACTTGGGAACCTATCGTGTTTCATTTTTCCCTGTGGACTCATAGGAATATACTTGGCCATGTGCAAAATTGTGATCCTTTCCAATATACATATACATATATAAACATGTACATATTCATACTTGCTTGCCTTTATCCATACCTGTATGGATAACAGGAATGAAACATTAGCTGACAATTCAAATGAAAGCAGGCACTATTACATCCTCTATCTATCTATCTATCTAATCTATACATCTCTGATGCCCCTTCCCTTCGGAAACTCCCTCGAGGAGGGAAGGGGGGAGTGGCCATGGCAAAAGAGTCTCCAATATTTTCTAACTATAGAACTCTAATGCACATTACATGCTCAACTGACAATGCTGGCAACCACAACAATCTTGAGGAAAAGGACACATTTAAGCATTTGTCTTATTCTCAATTTACATAATTTCACTTGTTTACATAACTACTGTAGTACAGTGATTCAGACTGGGGAAGCATGATTTACCTTCATATTCTATTCTGTGGTATGTTATGGTGGGCAAGGCTATTAATAGAAACTGAATTTACAAAATTTAAAAGGTTAGGGAATATTAGGTTAGATTAGGTTAGGTTTCATGGCTTAGAAATCTCTTTCATATCTATCTGTTATCGTAAAAAAAAAAAAGAGCAACTAACCCACATAACCTTACATGGTACATATACACACAAATTTAAGGGCACAACAGAGGTATCTTATGGAAGTAGAGGAAAAACATATCAATGGGCTCTTCACAAGCAGAAGTGATTCAGAGTTGGGAATCATAATTTGAATCTTTTTATCTTATCTTGATATATGATGGTGGGGAAGGTATGAAGATCAGGGCAACTACAAGGCTAACTAATGTACCAGTATGTGAAGCAATTAGATATGAACAGAACCTATAAAAACATCACCTAATGTTGTTTGCAGGCTGTCTAATTCCTACCAACACCTGAAGAACATTAATTGGAAATGGCTGCATTCGTATCCCTAAATCTCCCATCAAGTGAACATAAACTTCAGACCAAAACAATCATTCTTCTTATAACATAAAGAAAGCATATTTCAGTTACTAAAGAAAGTCTTGCCAGGTTTTCATTTGATCTGTTTAATTAAATACAAATTTCTTCAAAACAAGGCTCATAAAAACATATTTTTTACAGAACATACATTATCTATACAAAAAGAAAAATCCTTAAAAAGTTGGGTTATCCTCTATATTAGTGTGATAGGGTTTAGGATGGACCACAATTAAGTGAGCAAATCATCAGTACACAATACTTTCCTACGCATGATTTCACATAAATAAGCTGTATATGCATAACTAAGTAAATACACACATTATATTATTCTTCAGATCTTAATTTATACCATATTGTATATATTACTTGTTTTACACACATACTGTTCCCATTTTTCACGTAATGATAGCTACATTTTATATAGAACTATATTCTACAAAAAATAATACTATTAATCATTTTATCACCAAAACATCAGCAATAATACTACACCTGATCCCCTATTCATGACCTATGCAACTTATGATCATCCGTACATATGATCAGAAAAAATGTAAAAGAATAAAAATTATGAACTATGAACTAAGAATCTTAAATAAAAGGTAAAATGAAACTACAGAATCATATAATAAAGCTGGTAAATAACAAAAGAGATAATCATGGAAGAAACTGAGTAGGATAAAAGAAAGCTGTACAGGAATGCGAATTCCACATGCCATGCTGACTGACATGCATCCGACTTACGTCCACTTTGAGATCCAACTAGTCGGTCAGAACGGAACTCAGAAGAATGTCGGGAAGGGGTGTACATTGTTTCTTATTCTAAAACTGTCGTAACTGAATTTTCATATGTTTTCCTTCGGAAGAGAGAACAGAAGCTTGTATAATATACTTTTACAACGCAATTGGTGGGTGACATGTATCTGATATTTTTCCAGCTATGGGAGGAGAATGCAGGTGACATCTACGAATAATGATGAAACGAAACATCAGTTGGTAATTTATATTAGGGAGGCGACAATTAAATCATCAACCGACAACAATAGCTATGACCTTTACATCGTCAACTGACTACTGGAAGAGTTTAAAGGTTAAATCATTTCTAATATGTGCCAGGAATTAATCAATATCCTTTTCATCCACTTTCATACGTTACATCAATAGTGCCCTTAACTCTTAAACTGCACAATTCATCTTACCCTCACCTAGACTGTCAAATACATCAAGCAATTTTTCCACTTGCAAAATATGTCATAAATCAATGAATACTCAAAAGAGTACTATACTTTCCTCTATTTTGGGATGGGAAAGAAGTGAGATGAAGGGGGTGAAGGCCCTCACCTATGCCTTGAATGCTTCAAGTATACAACGATTATGATTTTTTCTGGGTAATTTCATTTTACATAAATCTAAAGTACCAGGAGAGACTGAGTGCAAAATGGAAAAAGAAGAGAGCAAATGACGTAAGGGGTGTGGGGGAGGGATGGGATGCATTTAGGGAAGCAGTGATGGCTTGTGCAAAAGATGTTTTTGGCATGAGAATGGTGGGAGGTGGGCAGATTAGAAAGGGTAGTGAGTGGTGGGATGAAGAAGTAAGATTGTTAGTGAAAGAGAAGAGGGAGGCATTTGGATGATTTTTGCAGTGAAATAGTGCATATGACTGGAAATGTATAAAAATAGAAGCAAGAGGTCAAGAGAAAGGTGCAAGAGGTGAAAAAGAGGGCAAATGAGAGTTGGAGTAAGAATCATTAAATTTTAGGGAGAATAAAAAGACGTTTTGGAAGAAAGTAAATAAAATAAAAAACCTACATTCACTGAGAACCAATCACTTTCCTCTCTTCCTACACGTACACATGCCTTACATCCTCGATAAAAACTTTTCACTGCTTCTAGCAACTTGCTTCCCACACCATATATTCTTAATCCCTTCCACAGAGTATCTCTATCAACTCTATCATATGCCTTCTCCAGATCCAGAAATGCTACATACAAATCCATTTGCTTTTCTAAGTACTTCTCACATACATTCTTCAAAGCAAACACCTGATCCACACATCCTATGCCACTTCTGAAACCACACTGCTTTTCCCCAGTCTGTTGCTCTGTACATGCTTACACCCTCTCAATCAATATACCCTCCCATATAGTTTCCCACGAATACTCAACAAACTTATACTTCTGTAATTTGAGCACTCACCTTTATCCCCTTTGCCTTTGCACAATGGCACTATGCATGAATTCTGTCAATCCTCAAGCACCTCACCATGAGTCATACATACATTAAATATCCTTACCAACCAGTCAACAACACAGTCACCTCATTCTTTAATGAATTCCACTGCTATACCATCCAAACCCGCTGTCTTGCCGGCTTTCATCTTCCACAAAGCTTTTACTACCTCTTCTCTGTTTACCAAATCATTCTCCTGTTTACCAAATCATTCTCCCCAACCCTCTCACTTTGCACACCACCCCGACCAAAACAACCTATATCTGCCACTCTATCATCTAACACATTCAACAAACCTTCAAAATACTCACTCCATCTAACATCACTACTACTTGGTATTACCTCCCATTCGCCCCCTTCACCGATGTTCCCATTTGTTCTCTTGTCTTACGCACTTTATTTACCTCCTTCCAAAACATCTTTTTATTCTCCCTAAAATTTAATGACACTCTCTCACCCAACTCTCATTTGCCCTCTTTTTCACCTCTGGCACCTTTCTCTTGACCTCCTGCCTCTCTCTTATATACATCTCACACTCATTTGCATTATTTCCCTGCAAAAATCCTCCAGATGCCTCTCTCTTCTCTTTCACTAATAATCTTACTTCTTCATCCCACCACTCACTACTCTTTCTAATCTGCCCATCTCCCACGCTTCTCATGCCACAAGCATCGTTTGCACAAGCCATCACTGCTTCCCTAAATACATCCCATTCCTCCCCCACTCCCCTAATGTCCTTTACTCTCAACTTTTTCCATTCTCCTGGTACTTCCTCACACAAGTCTCCTTCCCAAGCTCACTTACTCTCACCACTTGCTTCACCCCAACATTCTCTCTTCTTTTCTGAAGACCTCTACAAATCTTCACCTTCGCCTCTACAAGATAATGATTAGACATCCCTCCAGTTGCACCTCTCAACACATTAACATCCAAACGTCTCTCTTTCATGCACCTATCAGTTAACACATAATCCAATAAATATATATATATATAAGTATAGGTATAAGTTTGTTGAGTATTCCTGGTAAATTATATGGGAGGGTATTGATTGAGAGGGTGAAGGCATGTACAGAGCATCAGATTGGGGAAGAGCAGTGTGGTTTCAGAAGTGGTAGAGGATGTGTAGATCAGGTGTTTGCTTTGAAGAATGTATGTGAGAAATACTTAGAAAAGCAAATGGATTTGTATGTAGCATTTATGGATCTGGAGAAGGCATATGATAGAGTTGATAGAGATGCTCTGTGGAAGGTATTAAGAATATATGGTGTGGGAGGAAAGTTGTTAGAAGCAGTGAAAAGTTTTTATCGAGGATGTAAGGCATGTGTACGTGTAGGAAGAGAGGAAAGTGATTGGTTCTCAGTGAATGTAGGTTTGCGGCAGGGGTGTGTGATGTCTCCATGGTTGTTTAATTTGTTTATGGATGGGGTTGTTAGGGAGGTAAATGCAAGAGTTTTGGAAAGAGGGGCAAGTATGAAGTCAGTTGGGGATGAGAGAGCTTGGGAAGTGAGTCAGTTGTTGTTCGCTGATGATACAGCGCTGGTGGCTGATTCATGTGAGAAACTGCAGAAGCTGGTGACTGAGTTTGGTAAAGTGTGTGGAAGAAGAAAGTTAAGAGTAAATGTGAATAAGAGCAAGGTTATTAGGTACAGTAGGGTTGAGGGTCAAGTCAATTGGGAGGTGAGTTTGAATGGAGAAAAACTGGAGGAAGTGAAGTGTTTTAGATATCTGGGAGTGGATCTGGCAGCGGATGGAACCATGGAAGCGGAAGTGGATCATAGGGTGGGGGAGGGGGCGAAAATTCTGGGGGCCTTGAAGAATGTGTGGAAGTCGAGAACATTATCTCGGAAAGCAAAAATGGGTATGTTTGAAGGAATAGTGGTTCCAACAATGTTGTATGGTTGCGAGGCGTGGGCTATGGATAGAGTTGTGCGCAGGAGGATGGATGTGCTGGAAATGAGATGTTTGAGGACAATGTGTGGTGTGAGGTGGTTTGATCGAGTGAGTAACGTAAGGGTAAGAGAGATGTGTGGAAATAAAAAGAGCGTGGTT
Source organism: Panulirus ornatus (assembly GCF_036320965.1). NCBI lineage: Eukaryota > Metazoa > Arthropoda > Malacostraca > Decapoda > Palinuridae > Panulirus > Panulirus ornatus. Next base: position 2,667,452 of record NC_092260.1, read on the forward strand.
GAGAGAGCAGAAGAGGGTGTTTTGAAGTGGTTTGGGCACATGGAGAGAATGAGTGAGGAAAGATTGACCAAGAGGATATATGTGTCGGAGGTGGAGGGAACGAGGAGAAGTGGGAGACCAAATTGGAGGTGGAAAGATGGAGTGAAAAAGATTTTGTGTGATAGGGGCCTGAACATGCAGGAGGGTGAAAGGAGGGCAAGGAATAGAGTGAATTGGAGCGATGTGGTATACCGGGGTTGACGTGCTGTCAGTGGATTGAATCAGGGCATGTGAAGCGTCTGGGGTAAACCATGGAAAGCTGTGTAGGTATGTATATTTGCGTGTGTGGACGTATGTATATACATGTGTATGGGGGTGGGTTGGGCCATTTCTTTCGTCTGTTTCCTTGCGCTACCTCGCAAACGCGGGAGACAGCGACAAAGCAAAAAAAAAAAAAATAAAAATATATATATATATATATATATATATATATATATATGGAACCATGGAAGCGGAAGTGAATCATGGGGTGGGGGAGGGGGCGAAAATCCAGGGAGCCTTGAAGAATGTGTGGAAGTCGAGAACATTATCTCAGAAAGCAAAAATGGGTATGTTTGAAGGAATAGTGGTTCCAACAATGTTGTATGGTTGCGAGGCGTGGGCTATGGATAGAGTTGTGCGCAGGAGGGTGGATGTGCTGGAAATGAGATGTTTGAGGACAATGTGTGGTGTGAGGTGGTTTGATCAAGTAAGTAACGTAAGGGTAAAAGAGATGTGTGGAAATAAAAAGAGCGTGGTTGAGAGAGCAGAAGAGGGTGTTTTGAAATGGTTTGGGCACATGGAGAGAATGAGTGAGGAAAGATTGACCAAGAGGATATATGTGTCGGAGGTGGAGGGAACGAGGAGAAGTGGGAGACCAAATTGGAGGTGGAAAGATGGAGTGAAAAAGATTTTGTGTGATCGGGGCCTGAACATGCAGGAGGGTGAAAGGCGTGCAAGGAATAGACTGAATTGGAATGATGTGGTATGCCGGGGTCAACATGCTGTCAATGGATTGAACCAGGGCATGTGAAGCATCTGGGGTAAACCATGGAAAGTTCTGTGGGGCCTGGATGTGGAAAGGGAGCTGTGATTTCAGTGCATTATTACATGACAGCTAGAGACTGAGTGTGAACGAATGTGGCCTTTATTGTCTTTTCCTAGCGCTACTTCGCGCATATGAGGGGGAAAGAGGTTGTTATTTCACGTGTGGTGGGGTGGCTACGGGAATGAATAAAGGCAGACAGTAAAAACTATGTACATGGGTGTATATGTATATGTCTGTGTGTGTATAAATATGTATACGTTGAAATGTAAAGGTATGTATATTTGCGTGTGTGGACGTGTATGTATATACATGTGTATATGGGTGGGTTGGGCCATTCTTTCGTCTGTTTCCTTGCGCTACCTCGCTGACGTGAGAGACAGCGACAAAGCAAAATAAATACATAAACAAATAGTGAATCATACATGACAGCAAGAGAATGAGTGTGAATGAAGGTGGCCTTTGTTGTCTTTTCCTAGCGCTACCTCGCGTGCATGCGGGGGGAGGGGGTTGTCATTTCATGTATAGTGGGGCGGCAACAGGAATGAACAAAGGCAGGAAGTATGAATTATGTACATGTGTATATGTGTATATGTCTGTGTGTGTACATATATGTATATGTTGAAATGTATAGGCATGTATATGTGCATGTGTGGACATGTATGTTTATACATGTGTATGTGGATGGGGCCATTCTTTAGTCTGTTTCCTTGTGCTACCTCACTAACAGGAGACAGCGACGAAGTGTAATAAATAAATAAAAATAAATAAATATATATAGTACACAAATGAGATGTTTGAGAACAATATGTGGGGTGAGGTGGTTTGATCGAGTAAGTAATAATAGGGTAAGAGAGATGTGTGGTAATAAAAAGATTGTGGTTGAGAGAGCAGAAGAGGGTGTTTTGAAATGGTTTGGTCACATGGAGAGAATGAGTGAGGAAAGATTGACCAAGAGGATATATGTGTCAGAGGTGGAGGGAACGAGGAGAAGTAGGAGACCAAATTGGAGGTGAAAAGATGGAGTGAAAAAGATTTTGAGCGATTGGGGCCTGAACATGCAGGAGGGTGAAAGGCGGGCAAGGAATAGAGTGAATTGGAACGATGTGGTATACCGGGGTCGACGTGCTGTCAATGGGTTGAACCAGGGCATGTGAAGCGTCTGGGGTAAACCATGGAAAGTTCTGTGGGGCCTGGATGTGGAAAGGGAGCTGTGGTTTCAGTGCATTATTACATGACAGCTAGAGACTGAGTGTGAACGAATGGGGCCTTTGTTGTCTTTTCCTAGTGCTACCTCGCACACATGAGGGGGGAGGGATTTGTTATTTCATGTGTGGCAAGGTGGCGATGGGAAGGAATAGAGGCAGACTATGAATTATGTACATGTGTATATATGTATATGTCTATGAATTATGTACATGTGTATATATGTATATGTCTGTGTGTGTATATATATGTATACGTTGAGATGTATAGGTATGTATATTTGCGTGTGTGGACGTGTATGTATATACATGTGTATGTGGGTGGGTTGGGCCATTATTTCGTCTGTTTCCTTGCGCTACCTCGCTAATGCGGGAGACAGCGACAAAGCAAAATAAATGAAAATAAATAATCTTTTAGGCAATTGCATATACACATTATCTATCTCTTTCTTTTATTATACTTGATCGCAGTTTCCCACATTAGCAAGGTAGTGCTAGGAAACTGACAAAGAATGGCCCATCCACTCATATACACACATATACATACATAAACGCCCATACATACGCATATACATAAATATAATATCAACACATACAGACATATGCATATGTACATACTCATACTTGCTTGCCTTCATCCATTACTGTCGCTACCTGGACCCACAGGAAACAGCATCACTACCCTCTGCTTCAGCGAGGTAGTGCCAAGAAAACAGACAAAAACGGCCACATTAGCTCACACTGTCTCTAGCTGTCATGTATAACGCACAGAAAACCACAGCTCCCTATCTACATCCAGGCCCCACAGACCATTCCATGGTTTATCCCAGACATTTTACATGCCCTGGTTCAGTCCACTGGCAGCATGTCGACCCTGGTATACCACATCATTCCAATTCACTCTATTCCTTGCATGCCTCTCACCCTCCTGCATGTTCTTTTTCACTCCATCCTTCCACCTCTAATTTGGTTTCCCACTTCTTGTTCCCTCCACCTCTAACACATATATCCTCTTTGTAAATCTTTCCTCACTCATTCTCTCCATATGTCCAAACCATGTCAACACACCCTCTTCTGCTCTCTCAATCACTCTTCTTATTACTATACATATCTCTTACCTTTTACTGCTTACTAAATTAAAGCCTCATCACACCACATATCATCGTCAAACATTCTATTTCCCATACATTCACCATCATCCACACAATCCTATCCATAGCTCGTGTCTTGCATCCATATGTTGTTGTTGGGACTACTATTCCTTTAAACATACCCATTTTTGCCCTTCCTGATAATATTCTCTCTTTTCATCCATTCTTCAGCACTCCTAGAACCTTCACCCCCTCCCCCAGCCTATGATTCATTTCTCCTTCCATGGTTCCATTTACTGCTATGTCAACTCCCAGGTATCTACAACACTTCACCTCCTCTTAATAATTCCCCATTCAAACTTGAACCCCAACTATCTTGTTCCTCAACCCTGCTGAGCACCTTGCTTTTATTCACAATCACTCAACTTTTTCCTTTCACACACTCTTCCAAACTCAGTCAACAACTTCTGCAGTCTCTCACTCAAATCTGCCACCAGTGCTGTATCATCAGCAACCAACAACTAGTCACTTCCCAGCCCCTCTCATCCCTCACAGACTGCATACTCGCCAGTCTCTTTTAGATTGCCGCATATACCTCCCTCACCATACCATCCATAAACAAATTAAACAACCATGATGACATCACAGATCCTTGCCACAGACCAACCTTCACTTACAACCATTCACTATCCTCTCTTCCTACTCATGCACAAGCCTAACATCCTTGATAAAAACTTCTAAGTTTCTAGCAGCTTATCTCCCACACCATATATTCATAAGACCTTCCAAAAAGCATATCTACCAACCCTATCATATGCCTTCTCCATGTCCATAAATGACACATACAAATCCATCTGTTTTTCTGAATATTTCTCACATACATTCTTCAGAGCAAACACCTGATCCACACATCCTCTATCACTTCTGAAACCACACTTCTCCCCAATCTAATGCTTTGTACATGCCTTCACAATCTCAATCAACACCTTCCAAATCAATACCAGATATACTCAGCAAATTTATACCTCTGTAGTTTGAACACTCACTTTTATTCCCCCTTGCCTTTACATAATGGCACTATACATGCATTCCACCAATTTTCAGGCACCTCACCATGATCCAGATACACTAAATATCCTTACCAGCCAATCAACAAAACAGTCACCAAATTTCTTAATAAATTTAACAGCAATACCATCCACTACAGCTGCCTTGCTGCATTTCATCCTACACAAGGCTCTCTTCACCAAACCACTCTCCATGGTTCTCTCACTTTGCATACCACCCTGTCCAAAACACCCTACATCTATCACTATATCATCGAACACATTCAACAATCCTTCAAAATACTCACTCCATCTCCTTACTTCACCTCTTGTTAACCCTCCCCCTTTACCAATGTTCCCATCTGATATCTTGTCTACCTTCTTCCAAAACATCTTTCCATTCTACCTAAATTCTACTGATACTAGCTTATACCAACTCTGTTTTACCCTCTTTTTTCAACCCCTGCACCTTCCTCTTGACCTCTTGCTGCTGTTATACACCTCCCAAACATTTGCACTTCTTTCCTACAAGCACCCTCCAAAAAGCCTCTTTTCTCTTTCACTAGCAACTTTACTTTCATCCCACCACTCACTACCTTTTCTAATCTAACTATCCTCATCTTTCACATACTACATGCATTTCTTGCACATGCCAGCTCTGCTTCCCTAAAAACCTTCCATTCCTTATCCACTACCCTTGCTTCATTTATTCTCACCTTTTGCCAATCTACATTCAATCTCTCCTGGTAATACTTCACAAAAGTCTCCTTTCCAAGCTCACTTTAATCTCACCACTCTCTTTCCCAACATTTTCTTTCTTTTTCAAAAACTTTTCCAAATTTCCACCCTCACCTCCACAGGACAGTCATCAGAAATCCCACCAGCTGCCCCTCTCAGTACATTTACCTCCTGAAGTCTCTCTTTTACATGTGTACCAATGGATATTCAGGAAAAAGGCCTTTGGGAAGTACATTCAGGAAAGCAGTGCAAATGATTAAGGGGTGTATAAGAGAAAGCAGTGCAAGATCAAAAGGAAGGTGCAAGAGTTGAAAAAGAAGGCAAATGAGAGGTGGAGTGAGCGAGTATCAGTAAACTTTAAGAAGAATAAGAAGCTGTTTTGGAAGGAGGTAAATAATGAGCAAAAAACAAGAGGTCAAATGAGAACATCGTTGAAAAAACCAAAAGGGGAAGTGAAAACGGGTACTGATGAAGTGAAGAGAAGATGGAGCGGGCATTCTGAAGGACTACTGAATGTTTGATGATACAGTAGCAGATGTAAGGTGTTTTGGTCAGGGTGGTGTGCATAGCAAGAGTCATGGAGAGTGGTTTGGTGAAGACAGAAGAGGTGGTAAAAGCCTTAATCAAGATGAAATGTGGTAAAGTGGCTGGAGTGAATGGTATTGCAGGTGAATCTATTAAGAAAGAGGGTGACTTATGTTCCTGATTGGTTGGTATTTTCAATATATGTATGGATCATGGTGAGGTGCCTGAGGATTGGCAGAATGCATCTATAGTGCCAATGTATAAAAGTGAGTGTACAAACTACATAGATATAAGTTTGTTGAGTATACCTCATAATTTGTAAGAGAGGGTACTGAGTGAGAGGGTGAAGGCATGTACAAAGCATCAGATTGGGGAAGAACAGTGTGGTTTCAAAAGTGATAGAGGATGTGTGCATCAGTGTTTGCTCTAAAGAATGTGTGCATGAAACACTTAGAAAAACAAATGGAACTGTATGACGAATTTATGTATCTGGAGGAAATACAGCGTGGCATGGAAGCTGCTAGAAGCAGTGTAAAGTTTTTATCAGCAAAGTAAGGTATGTGTACAGGTTGGAAGAGGGGTTAGTGAATGGCTCCAAGTGAGCGAAGGTTGGTATGTGGCAGGTTGTTCAATTTGTTTATGGATGGGGTGGCACAGGAGTTAAATGGGAGAATCCTGGAGAAGGGGCAAGTATGCAGTCATTGACAGATGATAGGACCTGGTAAAAGAGTCAGCTGTTGTTTGCAGAAGATATAGCACTGGTGGCAGATTGAAAAGAGAAACTGAGGAAGTTAGTAACAGAGTTTGGAAGAGTATATGAAAAGAGGAAGTTGGGAGTAAATGTGAATAAAAGCAAGGTTATTAGGTCTATCAAGGTTGAGGGACAGGTTGGTTGGGGTGTAAATCTGAATGGTGAAAACTTGGAGGAAGTCAAGAGTTTTAGATAACTGGGTGTTGCCATGGCAGTGTATGGAAGCATAGAAGTGAATCATAGGGAGGGAGAGGGGGTGAAAATTCTGAGAGCGCCAAAAAATGAGAAAATTTTCTGGGATGGCAAAAATGGGTTGTTTGAAGGAACAGTATTCCCAACAATATCATATAGATGCTAGACATGGGCTATAGATAAGGCTGTGCAGAGAAGGGTGGATGTGTTGGAAAGAAATGTTTGAGGGCCATGTACAGTATGAGGTGATTTGATTGAATAAGTAATGAAAGGGTAACATAGATGTGTTGTACCAGAAAGAATATGTTTGTGAGAGCTGAAGAGATTGTGCTTAAGGGTTGTGATTGGTATATTTCAACAAGAATTTTAAGCAACAAAATCAATCTTGATAGCTAGGGATGTTAAGTGGGGTTTTCACAAATTCTATTGATTCTGTGCAAATATTTTCCTAACTTTTACATCAATTAACCCAATATTTTCTCTAATATACATAATCCTCACTACTATCACTTTTATCAACTATGCAGAAACTTCAATTGATGGACAAAGCAGGTATTTTGCCTCAAAATCAGACTACTGCATGTCTCAACAGCTGTGGCAAGTGATGTTTTCAGTTTCTACAGATTTTAGACAAGTTTTTCACCTATGTTGACATTAATATGTGGTCTGAAGTGATTTGACAAAGTAATAAAAGGTACAAGAGAGGTGTGGTAAGAAAGTGTGGTTGAGAAAGCAGAAGGTGTTCTAAAATGGTTTGGCCATACGACTCAGAGTTGCATTCATCCACATCCTTCAATTTTGCTCCTTCTTCTCTAACTCGATCTCCATCTCTTCTTGATACACCTTTCTAATAAACATGGACAAGATTTAAGTTTAATGCCTCCAAGACCCAGTCTCTACCCATCTCTATACTAAAAACTCCTCACAACTATCATCACTCCTTTGATGATTCTGTTATTCCACCTCTTAACTCAATGAACGTACTTGGTATTACTGTAACATCCACTCTTTCTTGGAAACTCCATATTATGGGACTAGCTGAGTCTGCCTCTAAAAAACTGGGTGTCCTGTTTAGATATTGAAACTTCCTTTCTTCTGAACAGCTACTCCGTTTCCACAAAGGATTGATTCATCCTTGTTTGGAATACTGCTCTTAACATCTAGGGTGGTTCTAGCTCTGCATCCTCACTTCACTTAGTAGAGTCAAAAGCGGTCTGACTTATAAACTGTCCCAGTATAACTTCCAAACTTAACACTCTTGCCCTATGCCACAATGTTGGTTCACTTTCCCTCTTCTACATGTTTAATTTTGGTTTATGCTCCTGAGAGCTGTCCAGAAACAAACAAAATCTCTTTGTCATATATAACACTTGACAAACTTAACTCACACACATTCTTTGTAACTCTATATTTTCTTGTGGGGAGCACTAGGTGTGAGCCCTATCTTTTGGCAAAATGGTACAAGCACAAGATAGAAGTAATGGGTAAGAACATTTAGGTAGGAGCTTTAGACAAAACCACTGGTAGAAGTAGTTGGTAAGAACAATGGGTGGGAGCATTAGGTAGTTGTAGTCAGTAGGAATCAGGTAGGAGCCTCTACAAACACTGCACCAGACTTGCCTTCTGCTAGTGACCTGTTATGGGTGAGGCACTAAAGACTAACAAGCGGCAATGGAGTTTACTGGTTATGGAAACTTTATTGCCATGGGGTGCCAGAAGGGAACAGGCATCAGAGATATACACATAAAGATAGAGCTGGCTGCTTGTGTGCTCCAACCACTTAGTAGATCACGCAATACTTGGCAAGCTGCTGTGTCACGTGATTACCATATGCCATCGGCAACTCAAGAGTGGGACATTTTGATAATCGCTTCTTTCCCAACACATCAAAGCTTTGGAACTCTCTTCCTTCTCATGTCTTTCCCAATAACTATGACCTGGCACATTTTTAAGATTTTTCACTTTCTTCAAAATTTGTAAATACTTTCCTTTGTCTTTTCTTTTCCTCTTTCATTATTCTCCCTATATTTCAGTTAAGGCCCAGCCTTGATGTGAACTTTTGTCCATGACTGGAGCCTTCAACATGAAAAAAATGGAGAGAATGAATGTGGAAAAGTTAGCTAAGAGGTTGCATTTCATCAGAAGTGGAGGAACAAGAAGTGGGACACTTATTGGACACCGATTGACAAAGCAAAAAAAAAAAAAAAAAAAAAAAGAGTAATTGAGGCCCAAACATGATACGTGGCATGTGAAGGGGACAAGATAAACCATGGTAAGGTCTGTGGGGTCTGGTTGTGGATAAGAAATTGAGGTTTCAGCGCATTGCACAAGACAGCCAAAGAATGAATGAGAGAGTGTGTGGCCTTTCTTCGTCTATTCTTGAGGCTACCTCACTAATGCTGGAAAAAGTGATCAAGTATAAAAGGAAAAGAATGTCTATGTTAATTGACCCTAAACTTTCCAATAATCATAATCCTCACCACTATCACATTCTCTAATATTACAAAATAATATTCCAGTCTATGGGAAAACACAGCTAAAATTTAAGGATTGTGATGAAACACACAACATAATTCATTTTCTTACTAAGGGGATTCTGACATAAGCAACATGAGTTGGAATAATATTTTTCCCTATGAAAAGTGACTGCTAGAAGGGATATGAACAAGTAAAATGTGAGGTACAAATGTGCGAGACACTGCAATTAAAAATCAGGAAGACACTACTGTGGTGAAAATAAGCAAAACCTATGAAAACCAAACTTGACTTTACCTAGCCCTTGGAGCTGAGATTTACCTTAACATTTAGTATTATTGTACCAAGGACACTGTCATCACCTTCCTATTGCCATATTGGTTAAACCCAGATGAATTAAACACACTAACTGAGCAAACTTTCCTACAATTAAATGCAAACATCACATTTACATTTCTTTTACAAATAATATTCAAAATATAGTAAATTTTGGCAGTCTGGGAAAGTTAGGTAAGGTTTCATAGGTTCAGTTGATTTATAGGCATTTTTCTTAGTTTTAAACCCATAATTATCATCTACAAAGGCACTATAAAAAAAATCTATGCTCCAAAATAAAGTTTCCTAGTTTAAATCACTTCTACCAAGTTCACGGAGTACCTTGATATGCATTTCTCCTAGACTAATAAGTTATTTACATAGTACCCTAAACTGAGCCTTACCAAAGTAGAATAGTTTAACTACCATTAAACTACACTTACTCTTTTCTTTAAACACTGAAAACAAATACAAAAAACAGCCATCATTCAGTTTTTAGTACCAAGAGGTTTAAGTCCTACCTAACCATGCTAACAGCAGTAACTGGCCTACTACGTCTATTCCAAGATATGACTGCCAAAAAACAGAACCATTACCCCAAGAGCCCCAGGGTCATTAACCACACTCTATGCCACGACAAGCACGTCCTTGGGCAGTTCCTTATCAATGATGAGTCCACCACAGGGCCACATGAGGCGGTGCATGTACTAGGGCAGTTTCCTACAATAAGCCAATCCTCAAGCTAAGGTGGTGCTTGTCCTGGGGCAGCTCCCCTACCATAAACCAATGCCATAGATAAGTGAAGTGATGCTTGTCTTGGGGCTGTGCAAAGCCACAAGAGATGATGGGTGTCCTGAAATAATTTCCATGCCATGACAAGCCCATCCCAGAGCCTTGTGAGATGTTGCTCGTCCTGGGGCAGTTTCCCTGCCATCCCAGTCATGTGTGGTGGTACTTGTCCTGGCAGACCTTCCTAAACACTACAATACAAATCAAATACAGGAATATCATACAAAGGAATACAAGCAGAATGCAGAAGAGGTGAAGAAATACACATGCAGAGGTATGGTACACAAAATCAACTCGAAATATCAATCATGGCAGCATTTTGCTCTTCTCTGTATAGCTACTCTCAGAATGATACAGGGTGATAATGCCAAATGCGTCATGACACCATTCCGGACAGTATGACAGTAAACGCCAGGCGTCACAACAATAGTGTAAAGGAAAGTTCAACAAACATCTTATAGGTCAGAAAAGCAAGTATCTGACTCTGCTGTACTGCATAAAATGGGTATGGTGTTGAATGCAGGTGTATTCCACCAATCCCACTGTAATCCTCTTGCTTTCACTATTTGGGGATACTGTCATGAGGCAGTTCTCCTGCCATGGTGAACCCATTCCATGAGAGACGGTACACATCTAAAGGCAATTCCCCTACCATGGTAAGCCTATTCCCTCACAAACTCTATCCCATCACCAAGCAAGGTGGTGTATGACCTGGGGCCATTTCCTTGTGGTGAAATAAAACCCCACAATGAGCTGAAATTAACAGAAATATACCAGAATAACAAAGTGTAGGCCATCCATATTGCCTGAACTATGTTTAAATGAGCAAGGACAATGTTTGATGAACACAGGATTCGTAGCCACCCAAAAAAAATATATAATTTTGCCTGTCTCCCAAACACCAATATACACCATAAACAGCTAAATAGTTATGTTAAAATACTATTTCTCTCTAATGAAAAGAAAGATAATAAAAACAGGCCTTATGATGCCTAAGCAGAAATAAAGAAAAAATGTAAAGGAATCATAATGGTAAGAGAGCAGTATGCAATAAAAACAGCCTGATTATCACTTGTCTCCCCAAGCTGTGGTGTCACCTCCATTCTTATGTATAGTATTTTGGAGAACTTTCCTTTCATACAAAGATACTGTCCACCTTGTTTCACATCTCCATTGCTTCTGACAACATTAATTTAGCTTCATCAAGACATCTACTGTCTCATTATTTCATGTCTTTATCAGTCTATTTTGAAGGTTTGTTGAATGTGTTTGATGACAGAGTGGCAGATATAGGGTGTTTTAGTCAAGGCGGTGCATGAAGTGAAAGGGTCAGGGAGAATAATTTGGTAAACAGAGAAGAGGTAGTGAAAGCTTTGCAGAAGATGTCAGCTGGCAAGGCAGCAGGTTTGGATGGTAATGCAGTGTAATTTATTAAAAAAGGGGGTGACTGCATTGTTGATTGGTTGGTAAGGATATTCAATGCATGTATGTTTCATTGTGAAGTGCCTGAGGATTGGCGGAATACATGCATAGTGCCACTGTACAATGGCAAAAGGGATAAAGGTGAGTGTTCCAATTACAGAGGTATAAGTTTGTCGAGTATTCCTGGGAAACTATATGGAAGGGTACTGATTGAGAGGGTAAAGGCATGTACAGAGCATTAGGTTGGGGAAAAGCAGTGTGGTTTCAGAAGTGGTAGAGGATGTGTGGATCTGGTGTTTGCTCTGAAGAATGTATGCGAGAAATACTTAAAAAACAGATGAATTTGTATGTAGCATTTATGGACCTGAAGGCATATGATAAGGTTGACAGAGGAGCTTTGTGGAAGGTATTAAGAGTATATGGTGTGGGAGGTAAGTTGCCACAAGCAGTTAAAAGTTTTTACCAAGGATGTAAGGCATATATACAAGTAGGTAGAGAGGAAGGTGAGTGGTTCGCAGTGAATGTTGATTTGCAGCAGGGGTGTGTCATGTCTTCATGGTTGTTTAATTTGTTTATGGATGGGGTAGTTAGGGAGGTGATTGCAAGAGTTTTGGAGAGAGGGGCAAGTATGTAGTCTGTTCTGGATGAGAGGGCTTGGGAAGTGAGTCAGTTGTTGTTCACTGATGATACAGAGCTGATGGGTGAGAAACTGCAGAAGCTGGTGACTGAGCTTTGTAAAGTGTGTGAAAGAAGAAAGCTGAGAGTAAATGTGAATAAAAAATCAAAGTTATTAGGTTCAGTAGGGTTGAGGGACAAGTTAATTGGGAGGAATGGGAATGTATTTAGGGAATCAGTGATGGATTGCGCAAAAGATGCTTGTGGCATGAGAAGAGTGGGAGGTGGGTTGATTAGAAAGGGTAGTGAGTGGTGGGATGAAGAAGTAAGAGTATTAGTGAAAGAGAAGAGAGAGGCATTTGGACGATTTTTGCAGGGAAAAAATGCAATTGAGTGGGAGACGTATAAAAGAAAGAGACAGGAGGTCAAGAGAAAGGTGCAAGAGGTGGAAAAAAAGGGCAAATGAGAGTTGGGGTGAGAGAGTATCATTAAATTTTAGGGAGAATAAAAAGATGTTCTGGAAGGAGGTAAATAAAGTGCGTAAGACAAGGGAGCAAATGGGAACTTCAGTGAAGGGTGCAAATGGGGAGGTGATAACAAGTAGTGGTGATGTGAGAAGGAGATGGAGTGAGTATTTTGAAGGTTTGTTGAATGTGTTTGATGATAGCGTGGCAGATATAGGGTGTTTTGGTCGAGGTGGTGTGCAAAGTGCGAGGGTTAGGGAAAATGAGTTGGTAAACAGAGAAGAGGTAGTAAAAGCTTTGCGGAAGATGAAAGCCGGCAAGGCAGCAGGTTTGGATGGTATTGCAGTGGAATTTATTAAAAAAGGGGGTGACTGTATTGTTGACTGGTTGGTAAGGTTATTTAATGTATGTATGACTCATGGTGAGGTGCCTGAGGATTGGCGGAATGCGTGCATAGTGCCATTGTACAAAGGCAAAGGGGATAAGAGTGAGTGCTCAAATTACAGAGGTATAAGTTTGTTGAGTATTCCTGGCAAATTATATGGGAGGGTATTGATTGAGAGGGTGAAGGCATGTACAGAGCATCAGATTGGGGAAGAGCAGTGTGGTTTCAGAAGTGGCAGAGGATGTGTGGATCAGGTGTTTGCTTAAAAGAATGTATGTGAGAAATACTTAGAAAAGCAAATGGATTTGTATGTAGCATTTATGGATCTGGAGAAGGCATATGATAGAGTTGATAGAGATGCTCTGTGGAAGGTATTAAGAATATATGGTGTGGGAGGCAAGTTGTTAGAAGCAGTGAAAAGTTTTTATCGAGGATGTAAGGCATGTGTACGTGTAGGAAGAGAGGAAAGTTATTGGTTCTCAGTGAATGTAGGTTTGCGGCAGGGGTGTGTGATTTGCGGCAGGGGTGTGTGATGTCTCCATGGTTGTTTAATTTGTTTATGGATGGGGTTGTTAGGGAGGTGAATGCAAGAGTTTTGGAAAGAGGGGCAAGTATGAAGTCTGTTGGGGATGAGAGAGCTTGGGAAATGAGTCAGTTGTTCGCTGATGATACAGCGCTGGTAGCAGATTCATGTGAGAAACTGCAGAAGCTGGTGACTGAGTTTGGTAAAGTGTGTGAAAGAAGAAAGTTAAGAGTAAATGTGAATAAGAGCAAGGTTATTAGGTACAGTAGGGTTGAGGGTCAATTCAATTGGGAGGTGAGTTTGAATGGAGAAAAACTGGAGGAAGTGAAGTGTTTTAGATATCTGGGAGTGGATCTGGCAGCGGATGGAACCATGGAAGCGGAAGTGGATCATAGGGTGGGGGAGGGGGCGAAAATTCTGGGAGCCTTGAAGAATGTGTGGAAGTCGAGAACATTATCTCGGAAAGCAAAAATGGGTATGTTTGAAGGAATAGTGGTTCCAAAAATGTTGTATGGTTGCGAGGTGTGGACTATGGATAGAGTTGTGCGCAGGAGGATGGATGTGCTGGAAATGAGATGTTTGAGGACAATGTGTGGTGTGAGGTAGTTTGATCGAGTAAGTAACGTAAGGGTAAGAGAGATGTGTGGAAATAAAAAGAGCGTGGTTGAGAGAGCAGAAGAGGGTGTTTTGAAGTGGTTTGGGCACATGGAGAGAATGAGTGAGGAAAGATTGACCAAGAGGATATATGTGTCGGAGGTGGAGGGAACGACGAGAAGAGGGAGACCAAATTGAAGGTGGAAAGATGGAGTGAAAAAGATTTTGTGTGATCGGGGCCTGAACATGCAGGAGGGTGAAAGGAGGGCAAAGAATAGAGTGAATTGGAGCGATGTGGTATACCGGGGTTGACGTGCTGTCAGTGGATTGAATCAAGGCATGTGTATGGGGGTGGGTTGGGCCATTTCTTTCGTCTGTTTCCTTACGCTACCTCGCAAACACGGGAGACAGCGACAAAGCAAAAAAAGAAAAAAAAAAAAAAAAGTTTGAATGGAGAAAAACTTGAGGAAGTGAAGTGTTTTAGATATCTGGGAGTGGATTTAGCAGAGGATGGAACCATGGAAGCGGAAGTTACAGGGTGGGGGAGGGGGCGAAGGTTCTGGGAGTGTTGAAAAATGTGTGGAAGGGAAGAACATTATCTCAGAGAGCAAAAGAGGGTATGTTTGAAGGAATAAGTGGTTCCAACATGTGCGTGCGTGCTTGCGTGTGCAATAAATAAATACACAAATAAATAGAGAATAGTTTGTTGAATGCAGGAAGCCATTTATCTGAAAACATGCAGTTGAAAAATGATAGAACTGGGGGTTCAAAATTGTTAACTTGCCAATTACTTACAAAAGGCCTTACGTTCAAGGTAACACTGGATACTTATATGCTTTGGATAAGCAAGAGTGAGGGACATTTACAATGTACATGAAGTTTTATAGAGCAGATTCTAGTTTATTCATTTACATTTAGTGGTGATTTGTTGAACATCAACTGATGAAATGTTACACACTAACTGACTTCCAGTAATACTGTGCTTGGCATACATAATGTATCTAATGGAGAATACTCAATGATACACATTTTCATGTTGGTTGTGTTACAGTATCATAGGAGCTGACATAAACATAACCAAGGGAAAACTTGGATATCTATTTGTTTTGCTGTGCACTTAATGAACTGATTATGACATTCAAGCACTGGTTGGTACAAGGCAGTTTTGGTTATGCACACTGGTCAGTGGAGATTGGGATGGAAGGAAGTCTCGGAGAAGGGCTGCAAGGTGAAGAACACGCTGGAATCTGTCAGCGTCATGGTGATCCTACACTGGACAATCACACCTCTGAATTCTGACCCTCTACTCAAAAAGGTTCTCACTAAGTCGCTAGTTCACTACTTCATGGGTTATTAAGAGTATATGGTGGATTCAATGATGCATAATCCAAGAATCCAACTGGTGTGTGTGTGTGTGTGTGTGTGTGTGTGTGTGTGTGTGTGTGTGTGTGTGTGTGTCTGCGTGTGTGTGTGTGTGTGTGTGTCTGCGTGTGTGTGTGTGTGTGTGTGTGTGTGTGTGTGTGTGTGTGTCTGTCTGTCTGTCTGTCTGTCTGTGTGACCTAGGAGAAACACCAAGGACCGGTAATACTTTTTCCTCCTGCCCTCTTAAACACAAACCTTTAAAGTCAACTACACATATGCAAAACCTTGTCCAAAAATTTGTGCTATAGCTGCATCACTAGTGTAGTAGTTAGCGTTCCTGAATACGACACATTCATGGGCCGCCCAGGGTCAAGCACTTAAGGTTTGAATCCTGGTTATGGCAGTTGGTCCACAGTCAACCCAAGTATTCATTGACACCCCTGTGGGTTTGTCGATAAAATGGATACCTGGCTCAGGCTAATAAATAGCAGGCCAAATCATGCAACAATTGGGAGTGTTTATGCCAGCAAATGCAAGGCATGTAAAGATATCTATATAGGTTAGACAGGAAAAACTGTAATGGAGAGATGTTATTAGCAACATCATTCAATACACAGGGATGACCACAAAAATGCAATCACTAAACAATGTCATGAAAATGATCACCCCACAGATCTTGAAAATCCCATTGTTCTATGCCCCTCTGCTGATTATGCCACAAGCAACATCAATGAATTTTGTCTTAATTCCCATTACTAAGAACCTTAATTTGTCCCCAGGCAATTTTTAAGCCCATTAATCAAATCATTATGAGAGAAATGAGAAAACATGAAAACACAAAAAGTTGTTCAAGACACATCCAGCTACCCATGTCAACCCCCACCACATGACCCCTCTTAATCACTTTCCCTTACAATGGTTACTGCCAGACAAAGCAGAAAGTGATTTGTCTATACAGATTGGTGGTGGACAGCAGGAATCAAGTGTGATGCGGTGGAGTGTCTCCACGAAACACGTGCCACATATATAGAAAAATTACATTAAATAAAATTGTATTTACTGAGGTGTAATATCACTTTCATATATGGTGTGGGAGGTAAGTTCCTAGAAGCAGTGAAAAGTTTTCACAAAGGATGTAAGGCATGTGTATGAGTACGAAGATAGGAAAGTGACTGGTTCCCAGTGAATGTCTGCTTACGGCAAGGGTGCATGATGTCTCTGTGGTTGTTTAAACTATTTATGGAAGGGGTGGCTTAGGAGGTGAATGCAAGAGTTTTGGAGGGAGGGGAAAGTATGCAGTCTGTTCTGGATGAGAAGGCTTGGGAAGTGAGTCAGTTGTTGTTCGCTGATGATACAGCGCTGGTAGCCAATTCGCGTGAGAAACTGCAAAGGTTGGTGACAAAGTTTGGTAAAGTGTGTGAGAGGAGAAAGTTGAGAGTGAATGTGAATAAGAGCAAGGTTCATAGATTCACTTAGGTGGAGGGACAAGTTAACTGGGAGGTAAGTTTGAATGGAGAAAAACTGGAGGAAGTGAAGCGTTTTAGATATCTGGGAGTGGATTTGGCAGCGGATGGAACCATGGAGGTGGAAATGAGTCACAGGGTGGGGGAGGGGGCAAAGGTTCTGGGAGCATTGAAAAATGTGTGGAAGGTAAGGCCGTTATCTCGGAGCAAAAATGGGTATGTTTGAAGGAATAGTGGTTCCAACAATGTTATATGGTTGCGAGGCATGGGCTATACATAGGGTTGTGCGGAGGAGAGTGGATGTGTTAGAAATGAGATGTCTGAGGACAATATGTGGTGTGGGGTGGTTTGATCGAGTAAGTAATGAAAGGGTAAGAGAGATGCATGGTAATAAAAAGAGTGTGGTTGAGAGAGCAGAAGAGGGTGTACTGAAATGGTTTGGTCACATGGAGAGAATGAGTGAGAAAATATTGACAAAGAGGATATATGTGTCCGAGGTGGAGGGAATGAGGAGAAGTGGGAGACCAAACTGGAGGTGGAAGAAAGGAGTGAAAAAGATTTTGAGTGATTGTGGCCTGAACATGCAGGAGAGTGAAAGGCGTGCAAGGAATACAGTGAATTGGAATGATGTGGTATACTGCGGTCGACATGCTGTCAATGGATTGAACCAGAGCATGAGAAGTGTCTGGAGTAAACCACGGAAAGGTATGCGGGGCCTGGATGTGGAAGGGGAGCTGTGGTTTCAGTGCATTATACATGACAGCTGGAGACTGAGTGTGAGCGAGTGTGGCCTTTGTTGTCTTTTCCTAGCGTTACCTCAGGAGCGTGCAGGGGGAGGGGGGTGTCATTTCATGTGTGGCGGGGTGGTGACAGGAATGAATAAAGGCAGCAAGTATGAATTATGTACATGTGTATATGTATATGTCTGTGTATGTATATATACATATATATGAGAAGAAAGATCATGAGAGGCAAGTGTTTTGGGAGCAGCTGAATGAGTGTGTTAGTGGTTTTGATGTGCGAGACCGGGTTATAGTGATGGGTGATTTGAATGCAAAGGTGAGTAATGTGGCAGTTGAGGGAATAATTGGTATACATGGGGTGTTCAGTGTTGTAAATGGAAATGGTGAAGAGCTTGTAGATTTATGTGCTGAAAAAGGACTGGTGATTGGGAATACCTGGTTTAAAAAGCGAGATATATATAAGTATACATATGTAAGTAGAAGAGATGGCCAGAGAGCGTTACAGGATTACGTGTTAATTGACAGGCGCGCGAAAGAGAGACTTTTGGATGTTAATGTGCTTAGAGGTGCAACTGGAGGGATGTCTGATCATTATCTTGTGGAGGATAAGGTGAAGATTTGTATGGGTTTTCAGAAAAGAAAAGTGAATGTTGGGGTGAAGAGGTTGGTGAGAGTAAGTGAGCTTGGGAAGGAGACTTGTGTGAGGAAGTACCAGGAGAGACTGAGTACAGAATGGAAAAAGGTGAGAACAATGGAAGTAAGGGGAGTGGGGGAGGAATGGGATGTATTTAGGGAATCAGTGATGGATTGCGCAAAAGATGCTTGTGGCATGAGAAGAGTGGGAGGTGGGTTGATTAGAAAGGGTAGTGAGTGGTGGGATGAAGAATTAAGATTATTAGTGAAAGAGAAGAGAGAGGCATTTGGACGATTTTTGCAGGGAAAAAATGCAATTGAGTGGGAGATGTATAAAAGAAAGAGACAGGAGGTCAAGAGAAAGATGCAAGAGGTGAAAAAGAGGGCAAATGAGAGTTGGGGTGAGAGAGTATCATTAAATTTTAGGGAGAATAAAAAGATGTTCTGGAAGGAGGTAAATAAAGTGCGTAAGACAAAGGAGCAAATGGGAATTCGGTGAAGGGCGCAAATGGGGAGGTGATAACAAGAAGTGGTGATGTGAGAAGGAGATGGAGAGAGTATTTTGAAGGTTTGTTAAATGTGTTTGATGATAGAGTGGCAGATATAGGGTGTTTTGGTCGAGGTGGTGTGCAAAGTGAGAGGGTTAGGGAAAATGATTTGGTAAACAGAGAAGAGGTAGTAAAAGCTTTGCGGAAGATGAAAGCCGGCAAGGCAGCAGGTTTGGATGGTATTGCAGTGGAATTTATTAAAAAAGGGGGTGACTGTATTATTGACTGGTTGGTAAGGTTATTTAATGTATGTATGACTCATGGTGAGGTGCCTGAGGATTGGCGGAATGCATGTATAGTGCCATTGTACAAAGGCAAAGGGGATAAGAGTGAGTGCTCAAATTACAGAGGTATAACTTTGTTGAGTATTCCTGGTAAATTATATGGGAGGGTATTGATTGAGAGGGTGAAGGCATGTACAGAGCATCAGATTGGGGAGGAGCAGTGTGGTTTGAGAAGTGGT
The DNA here is from genome assembly GCF_036320965.1 of Panulirus ornatus. Taxonomy (NCBI): domain Eukaryota; kingdom Metazoa; phylum Arthropoda; class Malacostraca; order Decapoda; family Palinuridae; genus Panulirus; species Panulirus ornatus. Next base: position 2,686,857 of record NC_092260.1, read on the forward strand.
AGAGGATGTGTGGATCAGGTGTTTGCTTTGAAGAATGTATGTGAGAAATACTTAGAAAAGCAAATGGATTTGTATGTAGCATTTATGGATCTGGAGAAGGCATATGATAGAGTTGATAGAGATGCTCTGTGGAAGGTATTAAGAATATATGGTGAGGGAGGCAAGTTCTTAGAAGCAGTGAAAAGTTTTTATCAAGGATGTAAGGCATGTGTACGTGTAGGAAGAGAGGAAAGTGATTGGTTTTCAGTGAATGTAGGTTTGCGGCAGGGGTGTGTGATGTCTCCATGGTTGTTTAATTTGTTTATGGATGGGGTTGTTAGGGAGGTGAATGCAAGAGTTTTGGAAAGAGGGGCAAGTATGAAGTCTGTTGGGGATGAGAGAGCTTAGGAAGTGAGTCAGTTGTTGTTCGCTGATGATACAGCGCTGGTGGCTGATTCATGTGAGAAACTGCAGAAGCTGGTGACTGAGTTTGGTAAAGTGTGTGAAAGAAGAAAGTTAAGAGTAAATGTGAATAAGAGCAAGGTTATTAGGTACAGTAGGGTTGAGGGTCAAGTCAATTGGGAGGTAAGTTTGAATGGAGAAAAACTGGAGGAAGTAAAGTGTTTTAGATATCTGGGAGTGGATCTGGCAGCGGATAGAACCATGGAAGCAGAAGTGAATCATAGGTTGGGGGAGGGGGCGAAAATCCTGGGAGCCTTAAAGAATGTGTGGAAGTCGAGAACATTATCTCGGAAAGCAAAAATGGGTATGTTTGAGGGAATAATGGTTCCAACAATGTTGTAAGATTGCGAGGCATGGGCTATGGAGAGAGTTTTGCGCAGGAGGGTGGATGTGCTGGAAATGAGATGTTTGAGGACAATATGTGGTGTGAGGTGGTTTGATCGAGTAAGTAATGTAAGGGTAAGAGAGATGTGTGGAAATAAAAAGAGTATGGTTGAGAGAGCAGAAGAGGGTGTTTTGAAATGGTTTAGGCACATGGAGAGAATGAGTGAGGAAAGATTGACCAAGAGGATACATGTGTCGGAGGTGGAGGGAACGAGGAGAAGTGGGAGACCAAATTGGAGGTGGAAAGATGGAGTGAAAAAGATTTTGTGTGATCGGGGCCTGAACATGCAGGAGGGTGAAAGGAGGGCAAGGAATAGAGTGAATTGGATCGATGTGGTATACCGGGGTTGACGTGCTGTCAGTGGATTGAATCAGGGCATGTGAAGCGTCTGGGGTAAACCATGGAAAGCTGTGTAGGTATGTATATTTGCGTGTGTGGACGTATATATATACATGTGTATGGGGGTGGGTTGGGCCATTTCTTTCGTCTGTTTCCTTGCGCTACCTCGCAAACGCGGGAGACAGCGACAAAGCAAAATATATATATATATATATATATATATATATATATATATATATATATATATATATATATATATATTGCAAGAGATCACAGTGGTGAATGTGATCTAGTATTCATTGATAACCATAAGAAAAATGAAACATGACAAGTTCCCAAGCACACTTTCGGGTAATGATCACATCGTCAGGGGAGATACAGGTACACCACCGATTTTTCTGCAACTGATGGTTCAGCACCTCCTTTAGTCCGGACAAAATTATGCGAGAGAACTTGAAATTACCACGGCTCCCAGACTAATTTACTGGGTGGCCACAGATGGCATTGTGTGTAGGGTGCACTTATCTACATTCTTTACACTGCACTCGTTGGGGGTGATACCTCAATTCCGTGAGATTCTTAGCTTATTTTGCTTAAATTTAACCCAAGCTGAGGCTTCTAAGACATATAAGAGTGTCAGTTGTGGTGCCAAAAATAAACACCACTCCAGATCAATCCAAGATAAAGTAGAACTGTTGAAAAAATGGACCATGGTGTTTCGGTGCATAAGCTATGACATCTACAGAATTGGTTCATCAACTGTTTATTATATAAAGAAGCAAAGGGAGAAAATATTGAAATTCTATGCAGACAGTGATTCCAAGAAGCAAATGATGATTAGAAAAACCAAGAAAGATGATAAGAGTACTGAGCACAATCGAGTGATGATGGAACGGTTTCAACAGCGTCAGTAATCGAGTGGACTTGTCAGGTAGCATGATAATGGACCAGGATAAGTTGTTCCATATAGAACTTAAATTACAACATGAGCGTGACTATAGTGAAGGATGGCTTCAAAGATTCAAGAAGCATCATGGAATTTCCATGAATAAAGTGTCCAGAGAAAAGCGGTCTGCAAACCACGAAGGAGCTGCCGAGTATGTGGACAAATTTGCAAAACTTGTAGCTGACGAGCACCTCCGTCCTGGGCAGGTGTATAATGCATACAAAACAGCATTCTTCTGGCTATGCACACCTAGGAAAACACTAACAACAGAAGATGAAGAAGACCCCACAGGATTTAAACGGGCATATCTAGGAGAAATAGCGCCTATGGCAAGCATTAAAAGTGCGCCCCTGTCCAAACATATGACACAAATATCTTTTATTTTCATTACCTCCACCAAGATTATGTTTTTACCAACATTTGTTTGTTTTTCTGTGAGCAACTTTCAACAAAAGTTATGAACAAATTTTGATGAAATTTTCAGGGAAAGTCAGCAATGATACAAGGACCAATTGATTAGATTTTGGGAGTCATCCGAATCTTTGTCTGGATCCAGGACGCCATTACAGAAATATCGATTTTTGTGAATAACTATTGAACTAATAATGATATCAATGTGATACCAAATGCCAAAGATATGTTTTCATGGTCAAGGAATCTAAATCTTTAAGATCGGAATCATTGTCTGGATCTAGAAAGCCTTTCATCACTGGCGCCCCCCTTCAAGTGGTGCCCAGGGCACCTGCCCTACCTGCCACACCCTAGATACGCCACTGGATTCAAACAATCTAAGGACAGACTTACCATCTTAGGGCACTTAAACACTTAATATTTGTTTGATTTAAATTTCTAGCAGTCCATGGTATACGTTAGACACATGGGAGATGTATAATTAGTGGGTTAGAGGTGTGTTGAATTATCATTACATGACCACGGTTGGTCCAGCAAAATGGTTAATCTGACAAGGCTTTGGAACCAAGAGTGCCAGAAAATCGGTGGTGTACCTGTACAAGAATGAGAAAGCTAAGACGCCATTGGTAAACAAGCATTACCGGATGGTGGTGTTTGGGCTGGTGGTATTCAGCTTTGGCATCATACCTGTCGTAAAATTTTGTGCACAGGAATGGAAACTGTTTACAAATTTTGCTTATAACATAGCAGACCTTCACTAATATTAATGTTACAATTCTTTGCATATTTGATAATAGAAGATTCAATAATATTTCTTGAGGTAAAGAAGTTATAGTGCTATTAACAATCTGAAGAAAGATAAAGAACTACATATAACTAAACCAGATAATGGTAACACAGTTGTGATTATGGACAAATTTAATCATGTCAAAAATCAATTATCTATTCTGTGATACAACATACTTTAAACTCAGCAGAAATCCTCTAGAGGCAATTAATTCGCACTTTAATAAAGGACAAAAGTTGTTGTTGAAAGGTAATGATTCTCTCATCAACAGATTTTCATCACTATCCCCTTCTCTCCCAAATAAGTATGAACTTTTCAAAATACACAAGGCAAACTTTCCAGCAAGACCCAGAGTGAGTTTGCTTTTTTATCAAACCCACTGGCGGGTAATATATCAAATTCTATCATGATCAATGTAGATTTAGTTAACAAGCATAATCATATCCATGTTGATCTTGATTTCAAAACTGGTAAGTTTTCATGTTTCATCTTCATTCACAAACGTTCCAGTTCATGACCTCTTACAATATTTGGTTGATGTCTTGGATAATATTGATATACCTGTTTCAAACTCTGTATATTAAATTGAGAGAACTGTTTATTTCAATCTAATGGAGAATATTATGCTCAGAAATTTGGTAAGGCAATGGGTAACCCTTTTTCACCAGTATTAAGTAATCTTTACAAGGAATTCTCTGAAACAAAATTACTAAGGGATATCTTACCCTCTAAGGCAATCTAGTTTAGGTTTGTATATGGCGTTCTTTGTGTTTGGCTAACAAACGAAAATTTACAAACATTTATCCCTTTACTTAACAATTTAGTACTTCTTATCAAATTCACAGTGGAAGTGGAAAATAATTGTATGTTATCATTTTTAGGTTGCATGACACATAGGGACAGAAACATGTTTAAGTTTAGCATATACAGAAAACCCACCAATGTTTGTTGTTATATTCATCATTACCCCGCTCAACATGACAGAGTTAAACTATCATCATTCTAATCAATGTTCCTTAGGGCATTACTTACATGCAGCCCACAACTTATTGGATCCAAGTTAAAGTATCCTAGATTTTTCATGGATAAATCTCTGAAGTTGAAAAAGAAATCATCTAATAGAGTTAAACCCAAAACTCCCCTTGAATCTTTTAGTTCTCCCTTTAAGTGATAATTTTATATCATTTCATGTAAATTTTGCCTTAAGCAATAACAATACTATAAAGACTCTCAATCAAGAATTCAACAGAAAATTCTGTGGGCTGTGTTGATGGAATCCCTCGTAAAAGCTTAAATACATTTTATGTTCGGTAGACTGGTAAGGATCTTATGTTAGACTTAAGCATCATAAATATAGTATAAGAATAGGGCAAGAATCAAATGATTTGTTAAAAATTATGACCACTGTATTGAATGAAGTAACGCTAGTTTGGCTGTTAACTAATTACTTTACCACGAGAAAATCATTAAATCTTCTATTATCAAATACACAGAGAATTGTAACATTAATTTTAGTGAAGGTCAATACACATTGGATTGCTTTGTCATAAGCAATATGTCAACAGTTTCCTTTCCTGTCCACATACACTTTTATGACAGACATGATGCCAGACCCAAACACCACCAACTGGTAACGCTTATTTACCAATGGCATCTTAGCTCCATCTCTTCCTTGTGTACCAACTGACTGCTCTATGTCTTCCATCTCATTCTTGTATCTCCCTGTGACAATGTGATCATTACACGAAAGTGCATCTGGGAACTTATTTCATTTCCCTCATGGTTACCAGCAGTGTGGTTTCAGAAGTGGTAGAGGATGTGTGGATCAGGTGTTTGCTTTGAAGAATGTATGTGAGAAATACTTAGAAAAGCAAATGGATTTGTATGTAGCATTTATGGATCTGGAGAAGGCATATGATAGAGTTGATAGAGATGCTCTGTGGAAGGTATTAAGAATATATGGTGTGGGAGGAGAGTTGTTAGAAGCAGTGAAAAGTTTTTATCGAGGATGTAAGGCATGTGTACGTGTAGGAAGAGAGGAAAGTGATTGGTTCTCAGTGAATGTAGGTTTGCGGCAGGGGTGTGTGATGTCTCCATGGTTGTTTAATTTGTTTATGGATGGGGTTCTTAGGGAGGTAAATGCAAGAGTTTTGGAAAGAGGGGCAAGTATGAAGTCTGTTGGGGATGAGAGAGCTTGGGAAGTGAGTCAGTTGTTGTTCGCTGATGATACAGCGCTGGCGGCTAATTCATGTGAGAAACTGCAGAAGCTGGTGACTGAGTTTGGTAAAGTGTGTGGAAGAAGAAAGTTAAGAGTAAATGTGAATAAGAGCAAGGTTATTAGGTACAGTAGGGTTGAGGGTCAGGTCAATTGGGAGGTGAGTTTGAAT